>NW_007249232.1:613880-673551 GCF_000164805.1 Carlito syrichta
TGATTTGAGTTCCTCCGGATATATTCCCAATAGGGGAATTGCTGGGTCATATGGAAGGTCTGAATGGAGCTGCTGCTATCCAGGGCATCAACAAGACTGAAGTCCTCCCCATTCTCCAGCAGGTGGCGGTAGATGGCGATCTCAGCCTCCAGCTTGACCTTGATGTCCGGCAGGGCCTAATACTCCTGGGCCTGGCACTGGCCCATGTCCAGGTCTATGCCTGCCCAGACTCCAGGCAGCAGGATGCCGTTGAGCTGCTCCATCTGCATGGCGTAGAAGGCCTCCACCTCCCTCAGGCTGTTCTCCAAGCTGGCCTTCAGGTTTCTCATGGAGTCCAGGTCAATCTCCAAGGACCGTGCTATACGTTTCAGCTTTGTGAGCGTCATCTCAGCAGCTCCGATCTTGGTGGACTGTGTGGTGAACACTGTGGCACTCTCCTCAGTCTGCTGGGACCAGTACTTGTCTAGCTTGTCTTGGTTTTTCTGAGCCATCTCATCATACTGGACCTGGATATCTGTCATGATCTTGCTGGCGCATGGCCAGCTCTGCCTCATACTTGACTCTAAAGTCATCAGCAGCAAGACAGGCATTGTCAATCTGCAGAACGATGCAGCCATTTTCCACAGAAGTTGCAAAGATCTGAGCCCTCAGGTCCTCGACGGTCTTGAAGTAATGTCCCAGTCTCTGACCTGGGGTCCCTCTTCTCCAGTGTTCCTGGATTTTGCTCTCCAGCCTCCAGTTCTTGGTGTCCAGGATCCTCACCCTCTCCAGGTAGGAGGCCAGGCAGTTGTTTAGCTCTTGTATGGTCTCCTACTCTTTGTGGATGCTCCCCAGACCCCCAGACCCCTAGCCACCCAGAAGCTGGTGGAGCGGGACACAGAGATCCAGGAGCCCGAGCCGCTGGCACCTGCATAGATGCTGGCCATGCTGCTGGTGGACTGGAGGCTAGGTAGCTGGATGGAGCCCAGGGACCAGTAGTTGGTGGAGAAAGTGGTGGAACAAGTAGTGAAGCTCATGGTGCTGGCGGAGGAGAGCCAGATGGCACGACTCACGTTTTCCCCTTTGAGGAATTTTTCTCTGAGGAAACAAAGTCCCCGAAAGACTCTAGGGAACTCAACCCTCACTGAGAGCTGCTTTCTAGCCTCGCAGGAAACTAGTCACTCACAGGAAACTGCCTTACCCACAGCTGTGCTTTACTGAAACCCATGTGAAGCAGTACAGCAAAAAAAGTCCTGCTACAGCTGCCTTTTTCTGGGAACTCAACTCTTGCTGATGACTGCTTTCTAGCTTGCTTGGAAGAGAACAGAAAGGGGTCATGCCATTTTTGGTCAAAAACTGCTGAACACTCAGTGAGGTGTGGGCAGATTGTTCATGTAAATCACCCATCATAAAATGGGCAAATGCACTGAAAGAATCTGAAGCTGATCACAGTCTTCCAAACAACACTAGCTAGTATACTGCTGCTGATAGGTTCCTAGAATACTTACCTAGCAGAGTAATCCTGTACTACAAGGGGCCCAGCCTCCAAAAGATAATTCCGAGGTTTTTTTTTTGGGGGGGGTGTCCCATATCTATGGAAGGCTAACCTGCAGGTGTTGTGTTTACAAATTTGAGGATATTTGGTTTTCATTATAAAAGTGATCCATAGGAGATAGGATTTAGATGGCCTATGAGAAGCAGCTAGAGTGGGTTTCTCCCATGCTCCAACCACCATTTTCTGGGTACTCAACTTGCTGATAGCTACTTTCTAGACTGCTTGGGAGGGAATGGCCTGAATGGTAACAGGATTTGACCCAATGGAAAATTCCACCATGGTAGGCAGTTCCACCATGGGGCAAGCTCCTATAAGAAGACTGAGGTCAGTACATTTTTTCATTCTGAAGCCAAACTGCCTGAGCTGAGGCTGGAGAGCTGGATGTAACCTGTTGCCCTAGCAACCTTTCACGCCCCACGTGAACTCTTCTTTGTAGCCTCTGCACAACAGGCAGCATTATCACAGGAGCCAGGGACTCCTTCCCAATTCAGACTGGGGTAGTCAACTGTGCACACAGGTGGGGAGCATGAGCACTGTTCCCCTGTGCTCCCCTTGAAGGCTCAAAACAGACAGGTGACTTGGGTAGTTTCCACAGCCCCACTCATTGCCTAGGTCAGCTATGTTCATCCTGGGGGAAGCACAGGCCAAGCAGAAAGCACACAGCTGCCTTTGCTGTTGGCTCTCTCCCACAAGCACCACGTCCTGACTGGAGGTCAACTGGCACAGCTCATTACATCTAGTATAATATCTCAACTTTTGGGAAGGTCTGATCCCAGATTCCAGCTAACAGCACTATCTAAGCCACCTTGCCACTCAGGATGCCTTGAGCCTGTGCAGGTATCCAGCATAGCATCACCACAGCTGATAACTGAGAAATTCACATCAATGCTATATATAAATGAGGGAACCCTACAATGTCTATATCATTCCCCTACCAAACTCAAATAGGAAGAAATAGTCTACCCAAATGAGAAGATACCAGAAAAATAATTCTGGCAATAGGAAAAAACAGAGTTCGTCTACACCCACAAAAAAACACACTAACTCTTCAGCAACAGACTTTCATGAAAATGATATTGATGAAATTCCAAATCCAGGCACAGTGGCTCACACCCATAATCCCAGTACTTTGGGAGGTGGAGGCAAGAGGATTGCCTGAGCCCAGGGGTTTGAGACCAGCCTGGGTACCTCTGCAGGACTTCATCTCTACAATAAGTAAATAAATAAATAAGAAATAAATTCCAGACATAGAATTCAAAAGGTTGATTATAAAATTGCTCAATAAGATTCAGTAGAAAGTTGAAAATCAACTAAGAAATAACTATTCAGGACATGAACAAAAAAATTCTCCAAAGAGACAGACACACAAAAAGCTGAATTTCTGGAAATGAAAGACTCATTTTGGGAAGTATGAAATGCAGTGGAAAGTTTTAACAGTAAACTAGAACAAGTAGAAAAAAGGATCTCAGAACTTAAAGACTAGACTTTTGAATCAACCCAAACAGACAACAACAAAGAAAAGAAAAGCAAAGTCTCCAAGAAATATGAGATTATGCAAAGTGTTCAAACCTAAGAATCATAGGTCTTCTTGAGAAAGAAGAGAAAGCAACAGGTTTGGAAAACCTATTTGAGGGAATAATTGAGGAAAACTTCCCTGACCTTGCTAAAGATTTAAACATCCAGATACAGGAAGTCGAAAGAACTCCTAGAAAATTCAATGCAGAAAGGTCATCACAAAGGTAAATAGTCATCAGGTTATGGAAAGTTAATGTGAAGGAAATACTTATGAGTGGTAAGACAAAAGCATCAACCTAATTTACAAAGGTAAACCTATCAGACTCACAGAAGACTTCTCAGAAGAAACTCTACAAGCCAGAGGGATTGGGGCCCTGTCTTCAATCTTCTCAAACAGTATAACAGTCAGCCAAAGATTGTGTATTCTACAAAACTAAGTTTCATAAATGAAGGAGAAAGTCCTTCTCAGACAAGCAAATGCTGAGAGAATTTGTCACCAACAGATCGGCTCGACAAGAAATACTCAAAGCAGTTCTAAATATTGAAACAAAAAGTCAAAAAACACCAATAGAAAAAACACTGGAAATCATGAAGCTCACAGGATTGTAGAACATCAACACAATAGAGACCAATTAAAAAAAAGCAATCAGGTATCAGCCAATGTGATGAATGGAATAGTACCTTACGTATCATTATTAACCCTGAATGTAAATAGTCTTGATGTTCCACTTAAAAGGTACAGACTGGCAGAGTGGATTAAAAAACACAATGCCTTCAAAAGACCCACTTAACACACAAATACTCCTATATACTCAGAATAAAGGGTTGGAGAAAATACACTACACAAATAGAAACCAAAAATGAGCAGAAGTGGTCAGTCTCATATCAGATAAAGCAGACTTTAAATTAACAACAGTAAAAAATGACAAGGAAGGTTATTATATCAATCAATCCAACAAGAAGATACATATATATATATATATATATATGCATCTAACACCACAGCTCCCCAGCTTTATAAAACAAATTCTAGAAGATCTAAGAAAAGAGATAGACAGCAATATAATAATAGTGGGAAACTTCAACAGCCCAAGATAGCAATAGACAGATCAAGAAAGCAAAAAGCCAACAAAGAAACCTTGGAGTTAAACTGGACCCTAGAGTAAGTGAATCTAACAGACATCTACAAAACATTCTCCCCCAAAACTGCAGAATATACATTTTTCTCAACAGCACATGGAACATTCCCCAAGACAGATCATATGTTAGGCCACAAATCAAGTCTCAATAAATTCAAAAAAATCAGAATCATATCAAGCACCTTCTCAGACCACAGTGGAATAAAACTCAACTTTAACTCCAAGAAGAACTTTCAAAATCAAACAAATACATAGACATTTAAAAATCTGCTGAATGATTTTGGAGTCAACAATAAAATCAAGATGTAAATTTAAAAATTCCTTTAAGTGAATGACAACAATGACATAAGTTATCAAAAGTTCTGAGACACAGATGAAGCTGTGCTCAGAGGCGAATTTATAGTGCTTAAGGCCTACATTAAAAAGACTACAAGATCACCTAACATCACACCGCAAGAAACTAGAAAAATACAAACAAACCAAACCCAAAGCTATCAAGGAAAGAAATAACGAAGATAAGTGCAGAACTAAACAAAATTGAGACCAAAAATACATAAAAAGAATCATTCAAACAAAAAGCTGTTTCTTTGAAAAGATAAACAAAATTGATAGGTCACGAGTTTGATTAATTAGGAAACAAAGAAAGAAGATTCAGCTTAGCTCACTCAGAAATGAAGATGGAGACATTACAACTGATACTACAAAAATACAAAAGATCATCTGAGATTATTATTATAAACACCTCTATGCAAACAACCTAGACAATCTAGATGGAATGGATACATCTTTGGAAACATACAACCCCAATCTTGAATCAGGAAGAAATATAAACCCTGAACAGACCAATAACAAGTAGCAAGATTAAATCAAATTCTACCTTTCAAAGATTTTCAAAGAAGAACTGGTACTTAGTCTACTGAAGCTATTCCATAAGATTAAAAAGGAGGGAATTTTCCCTAACTCATTCTATGAAGCCAGTATCATCCTAATACCAAAAGCAGAAAAAGATACAACAAAAAAAGAAAACTACATACCAATATCCCTGATAAACATACACACAAAAATCATCAACAAAATACTAGCAAACCAAATTCAACAGCACATTAAAAATTACCCACCACAACAAAGTGGGTTTTATCCCAAGGATACAAGGATGGTTCAACACATGCAAGTCAATAAATGTGATCCATCGCATAACAGAACTAAAATAAAAAAATCATATGATCATTTCATTAGAGGCAGAAAAAGCATTTGATAAAATCCAGCATCCCTTCAGGATAAAAACCCTCAACAAAATTTAGGATGACATAGAAGTAACATCCCCAAAATAACAAAAACAATGTCATCATGAATAGAGAAAAGTTGAATGCATTCCCCCTCAGAACTAGAACAAGGCAAGGATACCCACTTTACCGCTCCTATTCTACATAGTAGTAGAAATCTTAGCCAGAGCAATCAGGCAAGAGAAGAAAATAAAGGATATCCAAATTGGAAAAGAAGTAAAACCATCTCTGTATGATGATGATATTATTTTATACCCAAAGAATCCTAAAGACTCCTCCAAAAGACTACTACACTTGATAAATGAACTCAGTGAAGTCTTGGGCTACAAAATCAATACACACAGATCAGAAGCACTGCTATATACCAATAATGACCAAGCTGAGAATCAAATCAAGAACTCAGTTCCATTTACAGTAGCTGCCAAAAATTAAAATATCTAGGCATATATTTAACCAAGAGGTGAAAGACCTCTCTACAAGAACTATAAAACACTGATGAAAGAAATTGTAGAGGACACAAACAAATAGAAAAACATCCCACACTTATGGATTAGAAGAATCAACATTGTTAAAATTACCATATTACCCAAAGCAATCTACAGATTTAACACAATCCCTATTAAACAATGAATGTGATTTTTCACAGAATTAGAAAAAAAATCCTAAAATTCATATGGAACCAAGAAAGAGCCAGAATAGCCAAAGCAATCCTAAGCAAAAAGAACAAAGCTGGAAGCATCACATCACCTGACATCAAATTATATTCCAAGGTTGCAGTAACCAAAACAGCATGGTACGGGTACAAAAGCAGACATGTGGACAGATGGAACAGAATAGGGAATTCAGAAATAAATGCAAATATCTACAAACAACTGATCTTTAACAGGCAAAATATACACTGGGGAAAGGACACCCTATATTCAACAAGTGATGCCAGAAAATTGGATAGTTGCATGAAGAAAAATAAAACTTGATTCCTACCTCTTACCATATACAAAATTAAGTCAATATGGATTAAAGACTTAAATGTTAGACTTGAAACCATAAAAATCCTAAAAGAAAACCTAGGAAAAACTCTTCTGGACATTGGTCTAGGCAAAGAATTTATGGTTTAAAAACCTAAAAGCAAATCCAACAAAAACAAAAATAAGTAAATGGGACTTAATTAAACTAAAAAGCTTCTGCACAGCAAGAGAAATAATCAACAAAGTAAACAGGCAACCTATACTGACAAAGGAGTAATACCCAGACTCTACAAAGAACTCAAACAAACCAGTAAGAAAAAAGCAAATAACTTCTTTAAAGAGTAAACAAATGACATGAACAGACATCTCTCAAAAGAAGATATACAAATGGCCAACAAACACAAGAAAAAATGTTTATCATCACTACTCATCAGGGAAATGCAAGTTAAAACCAATGAGAAGCCACCTTACACCAGTCAGAATGGTCATTACTAAAAAATAAAATAATAATAGATGTTGGCACAGATGCGGTAAAGAGGGAATGCTTATATACTATTGGTGGGAATGAAAATTAGTACAATCTGTATGGAAATCAGTATGGAAATTTCTCAAAGAACTGAAAGTAGATCTACCATTCAATCCATTAGTCTCACTACTAGGTATCTAGCAAAAGGAAAAGAGGTCAATATACAAAAAAGACATCTGTGCTTATATGTTTATCACAGCACAACTCGCAATTACAAAGATGTGGAATCAACCTAAATGTTCATAAGCTGATTGGTGGATAATGAAAATGTGGTATATGTGTAACATGGAATACTATCCAGCCATAAAAAGGAATGAAATAATGTCTTTTGCAGCAATTTGGATGGAATTGGAGAAAACCATCCTAAGTTAGCTAATGCAGGAACAGCAAACCAAAGACCACATGGTCTTACTTATAAGTGGGAACTAAACTAAGGATCTGCAAAGGCATAGAGAATGGCATAATGGACATTGGAGACTCAGAAAGGGAAGGATGTGAAGGGAAGTAGGGATGAAAAATCATTTATAGGGTACCATGTGCACGGGTGGGGGTGAAAAGTACACTTAAAGCCCAGACATCTTCACCACTATACAAGTACAATGCATCCACATAATCAAAAACTATGTGTACCCCAAAGCTATTGAAAATTTTAAAAGACAAAAGAAAGAAAAAGAAAGAAAGAAATTCATGGCATTTAACCAAAAAAATAAAACAAAACAAAAAGTGATCCATATCCTAAAAGGAAAGTTTGAAAAACATAAAATAGTAGGAATAGAGGAGAAAAAAATCATAGAATCTCACTACCAAAATATTAATACATTTTTGGCATATTTCCTCTCATCCTTTTTCTGTACAAAGGTAGGTTTATTGCTTTTGTTTGGTGATGGTGATATTGCTGCTATTGTTCCACACAGCTATGAAACAGCATATTTACAATTTTATATCCTGGTTATTGTTTCTATTGTTACTATTAGTTTGTAATCAGTTTTTTTATACTGCATAAACCTCATAATCATGTTTTAAAAATAAACTTTACTTTGGAACAATTTTAGATTCACAGAAAGGTTGCAAAGAGACCTCAGAAAATTCCTGTGTACATTCACCTAGTTTCCTTTAATGCTAACATCTTACACACCACAGTACATTTGTCAAAACTAAGAAATTAACATCAAGAAATTAGTATTAACTAAACTACAGATTCTACCTCTCTTTCCACTAACATCCTTTAGGTGTTCCAGAATCTAATCCAGCACACTACGTTGCATTTACAATAACCATTGTTTTTGATGACTGTATAATATATAAGCAAGTGGCTGGGCACCAATTTTTAAAAGCTAATTCTTTATTGTTGAACAGTTAAGGTTTTTTTTCACTTTTTAGTTTTTTTAAATACATAGATCATGGTCATGATAACTATAAACATTTAAACAACAGACAGTACACTTTAGTACTAAAAATGGCAGGGTACTCTGTGAAAAGGTGACTTACCTCTACCACTCTTATATCAGCTGTAAAACACGCCAAGGTTTTGCACTTCCTGCAGAGTAGTTTTTTATTTTCCTTATCAGGTATAGGTTTTGCTTTTTCTTGGCTATCTCTGAGGAGTTTTTCCTGATTCTGTATATAGAGAATCTAATGCAAAAAGAAAGACCTCAAATGTAACTTGAGTATAACTAACAGAAATATATAGAGATCTGTACACATACATACATATGCATGCACACATATATAATCATTCACATATAATTTCCAGACTTTACTGGTTCTCTAACTCAATGTTGATCAACATTTAACTGTGGCCTCCAATTAGCCATTCAATTTCTTCATCAAAATGCCCATAAAAGTACTAAGAATGTCTATAAAATAGTCGTGCATTCTACTTTAGTAGCTGATAAAACCTTAAAAGTACTTTACAAATAGATACATAATATGCACTCACTGTTTCAGGCGTAATTATGTCCACTTCAAGCATACACCCATTGGACAGAATAGTAGGCAAAAGAGTCCCCCTTCGCCCAGTCTAAAATATTTCCTCTCTCCCCTTTGACCACAGAGAATATTGTTGAACTCCAGTAAAGTTAAACACATGTATAGTGTCACTGTATTCTAATTCAAAATGTAGGACTTAGAACCCTGAACGTTATATATTAAACAAACATAAGATTCTGAAGGATGACAAGAGGAAGGCAGACCAGCTAGGAACCTCAAGACCCTAGAAACAACACAGTAGTGAGTTCCCTGAGTTTCCCTTCACCTTATGTATTTCAGACTTGGAGCTAAAGAAGCTGGAAACATGAAATGCCTATGGGTACAAAGAGAATCTCAACCAAGGCCTGCAGTCACTAGCCCAAAAACCAGGAAAGGGGTAGCCTAGCGAGGCAGAGAACTTTTAGACAATAACTATTCTCTACTCCAGTCAAATAAAGCAACTGTGGCCCAACCTCCACCCATGCCAGCACAGGCCACGTGGAGAACCAGGTTTCCACCTCCCAGAACTGGAATGAGGCACCCCAACACTCCTACCTGGTGGTGTCAGAGCAGCACAAGTGGGGAACCAGGACTTTCAGCCCTACTGCCTGGTAATGTAATATCCCCCAAGTCCTACCCCCACCCATGGTATCAGTGGAGACCTTATGGGGAACCAGAACTCCCACACCCACCCAGCAGTACTAAAGAGCCTTCCCCATGCTGGTATCCACAGAGGCTGAGTGGGGAAACTGGATGTATAACTACCTGGCAATGAAGAGGCAGCATCCCCACCTCTCCTGCCAACACAGTGTTAGAAAAAGCCAGACAACACAGAGATTAAATAAGATTTAGAGTTTCATTATAAGAAAATATCCAAGTTTTAATTTTTAAAAATCCACTCTTTCTACCAATAAACAGGAAGGATCTCAAACAATGAAAAAAAAAAGACAATCAATGGTATCCAATACTTTGATGACAAAGATGTTTGAATTATGTGCAAAGATTATAAAATACGTAATAAAAATGCTCCAGTGAGTAATCATACACACTCTTGAAACATGAGAAAATACGCTCAACAAAGAAATGGAAGACATGAAGAACAAAGTGGAAATTTAAAAATATGTCATGTCACTGGAGTCCTACAAGAATAAGAGGCTTAAAAAGTACTCAAAGAGATAATGCTTGAACAATTTCCCAGATTTAACAAGCTTTATAAACTTAGACTCGAAAAGTTGAACAAATCCCAAACAGGATAAACCTGAAGAAAATCACTCACCCTAAGACACACCATAATAAAACTTCTGGAAACTGAAGACAAACAAAAAAAGTCTTGAAAGCAGCCAGGAAAAAAAAATGACATCTTACCTACGGGAAGAAAAGTAATCTGACTAACAGTGGATTTGTCATCAGAAACTATAGAAATGGCACAATATTTTTCAAGTGCAGAAAAAAAAGAATTGTCACACCAGCACCCTAGACTAAGAAAATTTATCCTTCAAAAATGAAGTGGGCGTCAGGCACAGTGGCTCACACTTGTAAATCCCAATACTTTGGGAAACTGAGACAAGATGATTGCTTGAGCCCAGGAGTTTAAGACCAGCCTAGGCAACATAGTGAGACATCACTCCTACAAAAAAAATAACGTTTAATGAGCCAGGTGTGGTGGCATGTGCCTAAAGTCCCAGCTACTCGAGAGACTGAGGTAGAAGGATTGACTGTGCCCAGGAGGTCAAGGCTGTGGTGAGCCGTGATTGTGCCACTGTACCCAAGCCTGGGTGACAGAATGAGGCTCCAACTTAAAAAAAAAAAAGAGGGAGAAACCAAGACATTTCTCAGATGAAGAAAAACTAAGAATTTGTCACCAGCAGACCTACCCGAAAAGAATGGCAGGAGTAAGTTTTCTAAACAGAGAGAAATGATAAATGAAGGAAACTTGAAACATCATAAAAGAAGAAAGAGCATGCTGATTTCATCAATATCATTTTCGGAAGAATCTGCCTGCCCCACTGGTTTATGGTACTGTCTCTTCTGTAGTAGATTATATTTTCAAATGTCCCAGGTGAAGCCAGACAGCTTAGGTGCAAATCCTGCCCCTTACCTGTTACATGATTTTTAGAAAGTGACTTAGTTTCCTGAAATACAAAATGAGAACAATGGCAGCATCTACTTCATGGACTGTTAGGAAGTAACATGAGTTTATGACTGCTCAAGCCATCCTGGGACAGGATAAACGCCCTTTAGTGTTGCCAGCGTCTATTAGGCTAGTCTTATGCTAAGAACCACAAAAATGTGAATGGTAGTGGCTTGTACTTTTGTACTAATAGGGCAATCCTCATTCATTAGTTATTTTTCTAGAAATATTATAGCTATTTTCATCTATTTATTCTTCTACATACATTCTGGAACCATTTTATCAAGTTGAAAATATGATTTATGCTTTGAACATGGTAGCATTAAGTGAAAAAGTAAATTTAGGATGAATGTGCATGTTTAATATACCCAGTCATTCCATTCAAGAGAATGGCATGTCTTTTCTTTTGTCTTAATTTACTTCTATATATCCTAGTAAAACTTTTCAGTTGTCTTTATTTCTACTTCAAACTTTTGTCAATAGGCCAGAAGATGTAGTAGTTAAACAGATGGGCTCTACCAGCTCCACCGCTAACTAGCTGTGTGATCTAATAGCACTGAAGCTCTTTGTGACTCAGTTTCCCTCCTAGAGCCATGGCATAGAGACTCAACTTCATGAATCGCTGTGAGGTTTATTGGTATATACATTAAGTGCTCCAGGACTTGGTGGAAAGTCAGTGTTCTACATACATGAGCTGTAGCTATTGTTGTCACTGTGAATGGAAATCTCCTTCCCCCTTATATCTTTTAACTGGTTACTGATCATACACCGAGAATATATTAATCCCTATTCCGCTTCAAATTCAAGTTAAATTTGTCCCACTGGTTTGTGGTACTATCTCTTCTGTAGTGGATTATATTTTCAAATGTCCCAGGTGAAACCAGACAGCTTAGGTGCAAATCCTGCCCCTTACCTGTTGCATGATTTTTAGAAAGTGCCTTAGTTTCCTGAAATACAAAATGAGAACAATGGCAGCATCTACTTCATGGACTGTTAGGAAGTAGCATGAGTTTATGACTGCTCAAGCTGTCCTGGGACACTTAGATTTACTATTAATATTATAATTTAAGAGACAGGGTCTCACTATGTTGGCTAGACTGGACTCAAACTCCTAGACTTGAGCAATCCTCCTGCCTTCCAAGGAGCTGAGACTACAGGCATGAGCCATCACAACCAGCTAGACCTAGAATGCTTCTATTAAAAAGCCAAATATTATTTTTCCTCCTCCATTGCCTGACCCTATCCTACCTGAAATTATCTTCATTATTTTTGTAAAAATAAAGGGTGTTTATGCCTCCCGTTCTCAATACAGTTTTTCACTGTGACAAAACTGTTATATTATGTGTATTTATCCCATTATATCCTTTGGATAAATTTCTAGAACTGAAATTCCTGGGTTACAGGATATACATTCCCCTATGAACAATTTTAATTTTCTTTTTTTCTGATATGGTTCTAATTCTCACTTGAGGCAGGATGGGGGTGGAGAAAATGTGGTAAGAAACGGGGAAAATATATAAGCTTGCCCCTTGGGCATCCAATCTTTTAAAAAATTCACTTATATCTAGTAGCATTTAATAGTATACTAAAACTCAGTTAAATACTAATCATCGCAAATATTTTAAATATAACTATAGGTGATAGATATAAGTCCTAATAAGTTAAAACTATTACTGCTACCCTTAAAACTAAGTAAAAAAAATCAATAACTGGATAAAAGTCATATGGTGCGCTGCCCCTCCCCCACAACCTGAGGTTGACAAAGAAGTCTCACTCCACACACTGGGATAGAGAAAAGCAAATGATAGCATCCTGATGGTGTGCAATCATGGGTACATATGTTGGAAGTTCTTTGTTCAAAACGAACTTTTACTTCCTGTCTTGTTCTCTGCTCCATGAGGAAAGAAAAGCAGGCTTCCTCATTTTGATTCTAGATAACACTTCACAAACACAACTGTCAAAAATACTATTTATACCTTTTCCCTCCAGAATGAAATGCTACCAAATCCTGAAGCTTCCATCATGGAAATCAGTTCTCAGATACCTCTGGACTGTCTAACATGTGAAGATGGCTGCAAAGTGATCAGGTTATCCCATGGGGCCCCAGTGCTCAAGTGACAGCAGCCACAAACAGTGGACAATGCAGCTGGGAAGAAAGCAGAGAGTTTCACAGCACTCTTGCTTGTCTTTTTCCCTCTCCATCTTCCTGCAGATGGACCTTAAAAGCACCCAACTTTTCCCCTTTCTTCTGTGGAGTTCCTTTCTCTCATTAAAGCCCATCGACAGGGACAAGGATGCTCATATCCAAACCTCAAGCCCTTATCAAAACACCACAGAAGGGGGTCTCACCCCAAGAATCATAGTTACTTTTACTTTTAGGAACATAAGATTTTCCCCACCCCATCACACTTCTACACCTTTGAAAGCAAAGCCTTCTCCTTCCAACAGAGCAGCTGGGCATGGTCATCTCTGATAGGACAGAGATGACAACAAAACTCGTAGCTGCCAGTCACACCTGGCTACATGCATTCTGGACTCCCTCTTATTCTTTACCATCTCTTCTCATCTATTTATGGGTGTTGGGGGAGCCCCAAATGCTATTACATTGCTTAATTCAACAGATATTTAACCCATTTCCTCCTCACCCCACTCTTTGTCTGGGTGTGCTGGCTCCAAAAAAAAATGCCTATGTCTGTCTGTTCCAGTCCCCCTGTTCTTCCACAGACTTTCAATCTATGAGTCTAAGTAGTTTGTCACCCAGTGGAGGAGATTAAAAACTATGCCACAGTTTTAAAGTCTTTACTGGCAACATCCCAATATTCTACAAAATAAGCAGGTGGTGGCTCAGGGAGAAAAGAACCCTCTTCTCAAAACCAAGGGAGGAACTGAAAATTTTCCTAGTAATTCTTCTCACTGAAAATGTGGAGGAAGTAGTTTTAGACAGCTTAGTCATCCAGGAAGACTTTTTTTTTTTAATGAGTAAACACTGGCATAAAGTTATAATTTTGTCCCAAAGTAAGTGTTAATTTTGCTTCAGATCATTGCTTCTCAATGATTTTGGAACACAGAGATTATAACTTTTTAAAAATTATGGATACTATGGAGTTAGTCTACCGAATTGTAAGGTTCATCTTCATGAAGTTAAACTATGTCTCATGCCTCTATTCAACAATGGATCTCATTTCTTGAGCATTTATTCTATAGCAGGCACTGTTCTAGGCAAAGCATGCATCTCATTTTATCCTCACAACCGCCCTGTGAGCTAAATACCATTACTTTCCCAACTTTACAAATGAGGAGATTGATTTAAAAGACAGAGTAAATGACTGAGGTCACATATCTTGCAAGTGGCAGAAGTGGGATTTGAACCACAAATTCAGTGTTAAAGCTCTCCTCTCCATTAGCCCTGTAGTGTTCAATGCTTCCAGGTATTCTGAGAGGAAAAGCTCTGCAAAGGGTCTGGAGAAAGTGTGAGTGTGTATGCATGTGATTTTATGCGTCTGTGTTATAAAGGAAATTACAATATAATGAATGCCACTACCGAGAGATTGATCTGAACAGTTTTGCCACTCCAAGGTATACATTATGGTCCATAGCTACAGTATCCTCCAGTGATCTGGGGGCTTTTTTCTGAGGATTCTATAGATGGTAAAGAGAGATTCGAGGAAAAGACTAAGAAGAGCTATTCTTTGCAGTGTTAAAAGATAGACCTCAATATGAACCATCTACTTAAGAGCAATTTTCTAGCTCAGTTTGCCTTTTAGATCTAAAAGCATAACTACAGGTATTACCAACAGTAAAATCTATTTTAATCTTACTGACACTTAAAAACAGAATTTGAATTTAATGTTCACTGCAAGACAAATCTAAGCATCAGCTTATTGTTCTAACAAAATACTCTGAGCAATATGATAAAATAAAGCAACCATGCTCACATTCCCTGTTACTCATGGACAGATTTTGAAAGAATAACACAGACTTACCTTTTCTTTAAATACAGCTTCATCCCATTTCTGAAGGTTTAAAATGGAGTCATTCATCATTTTTTCTTTGCATATGTTTATTTTTTCTTTCTCAATGACATCATTATTACTAGTCAGAAGGAAACACTTGCTACCTTTTGCTCTTCCTCTGCCTATCAGAAAATAAATATTTTATTTGGTGTTCTTAACTTGAAGCTCTGATATCACCTGAGAATAGGTAAACAAATGTATAGAAATATTCCTAAAATTCAACTTTGGTTCACTGAATCCTGCTTTCTAGGGGAGCTGAGCTGTTAAAAGAGTGGGCTCAAATGCAGGTGAGCACCTACAGGTTAGGCTTGTGGATAAAATAGGAGCTACCTCAATTCCTAAAAGATATAAAAACCAACCTCCCATAAGATCCTGCAATCCCCCTACTGGGAATATATCCAGAGGAACTCAAATCACTCTATGAAAAAGATACCTGCACACGCATGTTTATTGCAGCATTACTTACAATTGCAAAAACACGGGACTAAACATGCTGCCCATCGAAAGAGGGTTGGATAAAAAAAATGTGGTCCATACATGATGGAATATTACACAGGCATAAAGAAGGACAAACTTATGAACTTCACAGCAACTTGGATGAACTTCAAGTCTATAATAGAAACAAAGAACTGTGTATCACATGCTCTCACTCATAAGAGGACCTTGAACATCTATTGTAACACTATAAGAAAGGGATTGGCAGTAGTGGGAAACTGCCAGGGGAGGGGGCACGGGATTGGCAGTTGAGGGAAGTTGCCAGGGGATGGAGGGGCACACCTCATCAACAAGGGCACCTGCATAATGAACATTTGTATACCTAACCCCGAATTGTACCCCACATCTTTAAAATAAAATTTTTTTTTAAAAATAGGAGCCACCTTAGACTGGTGTTCTTAGGGGTTCCAACAATGTAGCGTGTCCACAACATCAGTGTGACTGAACAGCCATATTATCAGAAACAGTGCTTTAATGATAATCCTACACAAACCCTCAGTATGACACTGTGATGGCTCTGAGATGAATAATTTGAGTGAAAGGCTCCCTCAAGAGCCTTCTAGGCAATGGGGAAACAAGATATGTTCACAACCAGCAGAACACAGGCAGAAAATTATAAGTGCTATTACAAAGATAGATACAAAGAGTTATAAGCATTCAAAAGAGAGATTATCGCCAGCTGAGGAAATTAGGGTTGGGGGATATGAAGCCAGAGGAAGGAGTAAAATGAAGAGCAGTATATAAGCAATTCCTTCAACAAGCAATAAATGAGGAAGTCAGGTTGGTTGAGGTAGATAATGAACAACAGGGAAGAATGGGAAATAAAGTTGGAAAGATGAGAGGGTGCTACATTTTGAAAACTCTTTGACAACAGGTAAATTGGGGAACCACTGGAGTTTCTGTATAAGGAAGTGAAATGCTCAGAGATATTTTTCAGAAAAAGTAATGTGGCAGCTGTTAGGGAAGTTGGAAAAAAGAAAGGAAAAAGAAAGAAAGACTAGTTAGGAGACTATCTAGTGCAGGTGAGATAGAAGTACTCTGGAGTATCACTTCTGAAATACATGGAGCCCACCAGCCCACAAGCACCACCATGAAAGGGTCACATGTTGACTGGCAAAGCCTCAATTCAAGTTGGAGTTATCCTTCCATAAACACATCAGTCGATGTTGGGCAAGTAAGTAGTATTGTTGTGAACAAGAATCAAAATAGGGTTTATGTTAGTGGATAAAAGTGTAACCACCCAATCTTGACCAAACAAGCTACCTTTTAGGGCAATGATGCCGGGTCTGCTATGCCAGGTCAACCTTGGCTCAGTAAGTTTAAGGTTAGAATGACAGACACACTCGCAAATCAGACAAAATGTAAGTCTTGTAGGAATGGAATCAAAGCTTCTCTCACCTCTTGTTTGGATCATTTTGATGACATTTCCCACATACTCATACAGGATGACAAGATTGCACTGAGCAATGTCGATTCCTTCATCAGCAACTGAGGTGGCAATCAGAATATTGTTATCTCCACTGGCTCTGAATGAATCCAGTATACACTTCTGTGCTGGGAGAGTCATTCCTATGTCAGAGTAAGAGGGAATTATACAACTCATCAAAAAAGGAAACCTCCCCCATGAAAAAATAGCTACTAATTATGTTATGTTTATTACATGCCAGGTACTGTGATAAGTACTTTATATGCATGATCTCACAACACACATAGACCGTGGGGTCTATTCCTATGCCCACTTTAGAGAGGACATTTATGGTGGCATCTAACAGCTTGGACTCTGCCACAGGCTGCCTGACTTTAAATCCCAGCTTTGGCACTTGCTTGTTGTGTGGCATTAGCCATATTATCCCAAGAAATATTGACTTTTTTGCAAACATATCCACAGCTAATTATAACCTCTTTACATGTATATACAGGTGTGTAGCTAACAAAACATTTTCACATCTTCTTACTCACTGGAGCTTCACAACGCCCCTTTAGGTCAATGGTTCAAGTGTTAAGATGAGGCCCTTGAGGTCCTGGAGGTGTGATAAACTAACAGGCTAGCTATTAACAGAGTCAGGCCTTGAACTTAAGTCCAAGACCCAAATGGTGTGCACTCTTGGGGTGTCTCGCCACTGCCACACACACATCTCTATTCTCTAAGAGTCATATTGGCCATAAACACAGGGGTGAAACCCTGGGTAGCTATAGTTATATTATGTTTCTCTATGAAACAGGCAATGCTATCTGTTCACCATACCCTGTTTCTTTCTTCGCTCAGCACAAAGCTAAATTATATTTCCCAACCTTCCTTGCAGTTAGGTAGGGCCTTATGACTAAATTCTCACTAATGATATGCAGCAGGCAGAAGTCATGCATGTCTCTCTATAACCCCACCCTTAAAAATTGTCTGTGCTCTTGTTATTCTGCATAAGGAATAACAAGGTCATAGTGGAGGACTTGGACACCCCCTGGGATGACAGAGCCATAACAAGGAAGGCACCTGAGTCCCTAAAATAAGTGGAGGTGCATGGAGCACAGTCCTCCTCCCACCTACACTTGAACTGTGAATGTAAGCGAGCAATAACTTTTATTGTGTTTTGCCCAAGATTGTGGGGTTGTCTGTTAGAGCATTTAGATCACCCTGATTTACACAGAGCCTGTTCCTGGCTGAAGCTACTGGATTGAAATAAGCATCCAAATACTGTTGGGCAAATCAGATTCCTCCTCTTGTAATCTGAAATTTGGAGACAGGTGGTAAATCAGGAGGGTGATGAAAGTCAAGAATGGAGAAGCAGAAAGGGCAGTCTGTAAAAGGAAAAGGATAAAGCAGATATACAGGATTTTCAGAAGACTTTCCAGTCCCAGTTGCAACTGTCTGTGAAGCCCAAGTGCACTTTTTGGTCATGGTTTCTATGGCAGACTTGATTATCCTTACAGCCAGCCCTCCCTTCTGCTTAGAGTAGCCTAAGTGGGATTCTGTTAATCGTGGGGGAAAAAGATCTTAACTAAACAGCCACATACTGTCTTCTAATATTCTATCATTATGGAGGCTAAATTTAAAATTTCTGAACACAGAGTGAAGTTAGGATGTGATAATCACCTGTGTGATCACAGCAAACACCCAAAATTGTGGCTCACAGAATATGCACACTAAAGTTCAAACGTTATGGGTCCCAAAGACCCATCTACATTTATGTATTAGTGGAATCACCTTTTGATCTCCATTCACTGTTCACAAAGCAGACCCATCTCAGACAGTAGAAGGTAACACTTTTCTTCACACAGTGAGTTCTCAGAGTTTGAGAAAGATATTTTATGATTTTTGAATTATTTATAATTCAGTCAAAAAATTCAAATAAAGGCAAAAAAAATTTTTCTTTAAAATTCTGACTCTCATTCTGTCACCCAGGCTGGAGTACAGTAGCACGCTCATGATTACCACAACCTTGACCTGCTGGGCTCAGGTGATCCTTCTGCCTCAGCCTTCTAAGTAGTTGGAACAACAGGCATGCACCACCACGCCCAGCTAATTTTTGGATTTATTGAAGAGACGAGGTCTCGCCAAGTTGCCCGGGCTGGTATCAAATCCCTGGACTCAGGCAATCCTCTTGCCTCTGCCTCCCAAAGTGCTGGGATTACAGGCATGAACCACTGTACCCAGCCGGCAATTTTATTTTTGTTGCATTTTATTGTTTAACAATCAATCCCTAAATATTATCTTGATTTTACTTTTGAGTTTTTTTTATTCAGAATACTCTTTCTTTTTTAAATTTAAGATACATGCCTTCTATTCCTTCTGATTCCATGTATTCTCAGTAAAATCAAAACCAAACAAGCAAATATGGGGACTACTACATATATACTGTATGTATATATCAACTAATATTTAACATATATTGAGAACTCAACATGGGTCAGGACTGTCCTAAGCCAGAGCCAGCAAACATTTTCTGCAAAGGTCTGGATAGGTAGTAAATATTTTGAGCACTGTGGGCCATACTGGCGTAACTACTCAGCACTGCCTTTATAATGTGAGAGCAGCTACAGACACTACATCAATGAAGGAGCATGACTATGCTCCCCCCAAAATAAAGTAAATTTTTGGACACTGAAAATTTGGATTTCATATACCTTTCTCAAGTCATGAAATATTCTTTTGATTTTGTTCAACCAAAAATCATTCTTAGCTCAAGAATCATTCAAAAGCAGGCAGTGAGTCAGATTTTACTATTCACATTAACCTTAAGAACTGGGCACTATTTTCTTTTCATTTGACAGATGAAGAAAGTAAGCCATAAAAAGGTTAGGTAACCCACCTCTTCACAAAATAGAAAATTTTAAAATGGAAACTTGGAAATATTTAAACATAGCAAACTGAACTTGCAACTATTTACCTGCAGCTATGTAAAAGTTCACAGACAATTATTCTAGTTTAAGTGTGAATGGAAGAGGAACAGACCAAAAAACTTCAGTTAAAATCATCTTCATTCCCTGGTAAAATAAGTTTAATCTATTTGATAAAGCCATAGCTCACACTGTCACACTGAATTTCAGTGGTCTGCAGAATTAATGCAATTTATAAAAGTTCCAATTTTTTTCTAATATATTGCCAGTCAAAATCTTGAGGCAAATTTTTCTAAGGCCAAAAAAATTTTTTTACCATATTGTACTAAACAATAAACATCCCCACAATAGCCATCATACTTCATTAATTCCTAAATGTGTTCATTCATTCATAAATCAAACATTTATTCAGCAATTATGGCTTGTCAGATAATGATATAAGGGTTTAAAGGGCCATTTTATCCACAAGGAGCTTATATTTTGTGAAAGAAAAATATAAATAGAAAGCTATCATTCAGTGTGATAAGCAAAGAAAGAATGTTATGGGATGCAGAGGAAGCCCCGCTCTACCAGTTTTTGGAAGCTGAGGAAGGCCGTTTGGCAGAAGCACAATGCCTGGGACAGAGTAAGTGCTAAATAAATGCTGTTGAATGGACAGATGAATACATGAATGAACAAATAAAATGTTTTCTGAGTATCTACTTGTAAGGAAAGAGCAAAGTTTGAAAATCAAGCCAGACCCATGTTAAGAGTCAGATTGCAAAGAACTTTGAATTCCAACTACAAGAATGTGGTGTTCGAATTCATTTGGTAAGCCACTTTTAAAGATCTCAATCTATTTTTCATACTTATGAAGTTTAGAAATTGCATGAAGGGAAAGTGTAAGGGTGATGACTGAGGACTGACAGAATGGGTATGAGGGGGGCTGCTTATTACAATCAGCACTAAATAGGAAAACCTAAGGGAAGACCTGTCACTTCCAGTCTCTGAGGAATGGGGAGCACAGGGGTGAGAATGTCAGGATGAGGGTGGGCTTCCTAGAATCCTTTTGGGTGATAACAGAAGCAGCCTTTCATCTTTTAACCAGCCCAGCTAGATTTCAGAATTGTCAGCTTGAACTTTTTTTAAGTTGTAAAATATATAACATACACAAAAGCTGTATATCTGCAGTTTAAAGAGTAACAACAAAATAGAAACAGAACATTTCTATTTCTAGTTAATCTATTGGTTGAGAATTTGAGTAGGAGAGTGATGCGCTCAAACAGAGCTTGAAAAACAATCTTGGCTTTGTCTGCAGGACACATGAGAGGAGACAATGTTTACAGGGAAAAAGAATACAGTTGGTATTTAGTATTTGACCATTGTGATGGACTTTTGATGCATTAACTTGGCTAGGCTGAACTAGTTTCCAGTTATTTATCTGGGTGCTGCTCTGAAAGGATTTTGTAGATGTGATAAAAGTCCCTAATCAGTTGACCTTAAGTCGAATCAAAAGGGAGTTTGTTCTAGGTAGGCCTGACCTAATCAGGAGAGCCTTTTAATACAGGGCTTAGGCCTTCCCTGAACTCAGAGACTCCAAACAGCTCATGCCTGTGGGATTGTACCCTGTTCTTGATATTCCCTTCCTGATTGTGTGCCTTATGGACTTCAGACTTGCTTTGCCAGCTCAACTGTGTAAGATAGTTCCTCATAAGACTCATACTGTATACATGTATAATCTCTAGTACAGTATACTAAATCTAATTCACTACATGTAAATACTTATGTTCTGATTCGTTTTGCCATGTCCGGTCAATATGCCAGGCTTTAGAAAGCTGAGATTAGAATTTTCTTCAATCCATTTCTTTAAAGCCTGAAAATGAAAAGCAATTATCAGTTGGACACTACTTGTAAACCATTTATAGTAATTCAATATTGAAATATATGCAAAAGAAAAAACTTTATATTAGCATACATATAGTTTTCAGACTAACAAACATGAAGGAAAAGGCTCCTTGGAATTGAATGCTATGCAATAATTAACTATAGTGGTATAGATCTTTGTGATCTGGTATGGCTTAAACACTAATATATTTTCAAGTGATAAAAGTGAAGTTCAGGCCAGGTTTGGTGGCTCAGCCTGTAATTCCAGCACTTTGGGAGGCTGAGGCGACTGGATTGCCTGAGCCTGCAGGTTCGAGACTGGGCAACTTGGCGAGACCTCATCTCTACAATAAATCAAAAATTAGACAGGCATGGTAGGTGCACCTGTAGTTCTGGATACTTGGAAGGCTGAGGCGGAAGGATCACAGAGCACAGCAGGTTTGACGCTGGGGTGGCCTTGAGCAGGCCACTGTACTCCAGCCTGGGCAATGGAGTGAGACTCCAATTCCAAATTTTTAAAAAGTGAAGTTCAGAATAGTGAGTAAGTAGAATAAGCAAGTTCATCCAGCAAGATTGCAGAACATAAGAACAATATACATAAATCAACCATATTTTTACATATGAGTAACAAACAACTGGAATTTGAAAAGTTTTTAAACCGTCATTTACAGTGGCATCAAAAAATTAATATCTAGGTATAATTCTAACAAAATATGTACAGAATCTCTATGCTAAAAATGACAAAACATTGGTATCCTCTGAGATAGCCCTCCATGATCTCCATCTTCCTGTATTCAGACTCTTGGGTAATTCCCTTTCCTGACTATGAACTAGACATATTGACTTGCTTCTAATGAATAAAATAGAACAGATGTGATGGGACATTACTTTCAAGATGATTAGGCACTCTTTCTCAATCTCTGGGATTGCTCATTTTATGGGAGGCCAGCATCCAGGCTGTGAGACAGCCCTGTGGAAATGCTCACATTAGAGAACACAGATGCATTTCTTCTATGATCAGTCATGTTAGGTGAGCTTGGAAGCTGACCTTCCCCAAGTCAAACCTTGACATGACTGGAGCTACAGCCAATACCAACACTGCGCCTCATTTGAGATCTTCAGCCAGAAACATCCAGTTAAGTTGTTTTCAGATTTCTAGCCCATAGATGGTGTAAGATAATAAAAGACACTAAGTTTAGGGTTAATTTGTTACTCAGCAATAGATGACTAATACAGAAACCCTATGCAAATAAGATATATATTATGGTCATGGATTGGAAAACTTGATATTGTGAAGATGTCATTTCTCCCCAATTTTATCTATAGATTCCATAAAATCTGAGCAAATTTCTTCATAGATGGGGACAAGCTGACTCTAAAATATACATAGAAAGGCAAAGGAGCATAGCTACAAATGATTTTTAAAAACAGTTGGAGGACTCATACTACTCTATTTCAAGACTTACTATAAAGCTACAGTAATCAAGATAGCATGGGATAGATGAAGAGATATACGTATAGATCAATGGAAAAGAGTAGAGATTCCAGAAATAGATCCATGCAAATATGGTTAATTGGGTTTTTTTAAGTTGCAAAGGCAATTCAGTAGAGAAAAGATAGGCTTTTCAACATACAGTGCTGGAACAATTGGATGTCCATATACAAAAAGAAAATATCTCAATCCATACCTCATACCTTACACAAAAATGAATTCAAAATTGATAGTAGACCTAAGTGTAAAATGCAAAACTATAAAACTTCCATAACCTAGAGAAAAATCTTTGTGTCCTTAGGTAAGCAAAAGGTTCTCAGGTATAATACAGGCAAAAGTTCACAAAATAAAAAATTGATATACTGGACTTTGTCAAAACTTAAAACTTTCAGCCTGCAGAAGATACTGTTAAGAGAATGAAAAGACAAGCCACAGACCAGAAGAAAATATTTGCAAATCACATTTTTGGACAGATGATTTTTTTTAATCAGAAAATAAAAAGAGGCTGGGCTCAGTGGCTCAGCCTGTAATCCCAGCACTTTGGGAGGCTGAGGTGAGTGGTTGCCTGAGCCCGTGGTTTCAAGACCAGCTTGCACAACTTGGCGAGACCTCTTCTCTAAAATAAATAAATGAACAATTAGCTGGGCGTGGTAGTGCATGCTTGTAGTTCCAGCTACTTGGAAGGCTGAGGCAGAAGGATCACCTGAGCCCAACAGGGTGACACTGCGGTGGCTGTGAGTGTGCCACAGCACTCCAGCCTGGGCGACAGAGTGAGACTCCAACTCAAAATAAAAAAAGATAAAGAAAAAGAATTCTCAGAAACTCAACAATAAGATGATAAACAAACCAATTATAAAATGGGTAAAAAATCTGAATAGACACCTCACCAAAGCAGATATAGATAGCTAATAAGTATATGAAAGATGCTCATCCATATTAGTCATTAGTGAAATGCAAATTAAAACCCAAGTGAGATACCATTACATACCCACAGAATTGATAAAATTCAACATTTGAAAAGAAGTACATAAAAGGTGAAGTGCTTGTTCTACAGATATCAAAACTTACAATCAAGATATTGAGGCAGTAGTGTAAGAATAAACAAATAAATAATTAGAACAGAACAGAGAACCCAGAAACAGACCCACACATATATGGATGGACTGCAGAACAGTGGGGAAAGGGCAGTCTTGTCAATGAGTGGTGCTGCATCACTCTGTCATCCACAGCTGGCCAGATGTGGCAGCTCATGCCTGTAATCCCAGCACTTTGAGAGGCCAAGGTAAGAGGATCGCTTGAGAGTAAGAGTTCGAGACCAGTTCTGGGCAACAGAGTGAGACCTCGTCTCTGCAAAAAAGAAAAAAAAAGAAAAACTAGCCAGACGTGGTCCTAACTATTCGGGAAACTGAGACAGGAGTATCACGTGAACCCAGGAGGTGGAGGCTGCAGTGAGGAAAGGATTGTGCCACTGCACTCCAGCCTGGGCAACAGAGTGAGACCTTGCCTTTAAAAAAAAAAAAAAAGGAGAAGGAGAAAGCCAACTTACATCCACAAGTGCTCTGGTTTTCACAAAGAGAATCGTTTTTGTCTCTTGGTTGAAGTGATACTCTTCTTGTAAGACGAAGCAGAGGTCTTCAAGTTTAGGGTTCTCATTGCTGGGATCCCTGGAAATACTTTCTAGTTCCTGCAGCTTTTCTGCAAATAAGGAACGTTTTATAAATGATTTACAAATTCTAAAAATGTAGAGCACTCCGTGATCTTTAGCTAAAGTTCAAACAGTTAATTTCTCAATCTTGGACCAGAATCTTATGAGTGATAACTATTGATTTAAATTGGTACAACTTTTTAGGAAGGCAATTTGGCAATATCTACCAAAACATAAAACTCACATATCCTTTGATCCAATAATTTGAGACAGTTATTTTTAGAAAATTACAGAAGAGATCTTCAAAAATGTTCACTGTACAATTGTTTAACGTATAAAAGAAAAATAGAAAACAACCTAAATGCCCAATAAGAGGGAAGCAGTTCAATAGATCATGAGCTATGCAAGCAATGTTAATATGATGTGGCTATTAAAATTAATAAGGGGGCGGGGTGTGGTGGCTCACGCCTATAATCCCAGCACTTTGGGAGGCTGAGGTGAGAGGATTGCCTGAGCCCACAGGTTCGAGACCAGCCTAGGCAACTTGGCAAGACCTCATCTCTACAATAAATCAAAAACATTAGTCAGGTATGGTGGTGCATGCCTGTAATTTCAGTTACTTGGAAGGCTGAGGCAGAAGGATCCCCTGAGCCCAGCAGGTCGAGGCTGCGGTAGCCGTGAGCGTGCCACTCACTCCAGCTTGGCCGACAGAGTGAGACTCCAACTCAAAACAAAACAAAACAAAGTTAATAAGGGCTCCATGTATATCATGATATGTAAAAACTTCAAAGATATTTTAAAGTTAAAAAAAAATCAAGGTATAGGACAGTGTGTTCAGTATGATCTCATCTTTAAAAACACAAAGTTATAAAACTGTGGTGTGCCACAGCCAGATCATACCAGACCATGACAGCCAACTGTTAAATTAAAGAATTAAGTGAGTCAGTTTTAAATACAGCCATTGTTAAAAATTCAATAAAATAAACTTACAATTCAATGATGTATATTATAAAAAAGTACAAATAGTCAAAACTCATGATTTCCTAATATTTTATAACTTTTAACTATTATTCATGCTCTTAAGGTTATTTACATCTATTGTATGTGTGGTAGAAATTAGAATGATGTGCTTCTGTCCATCCTTTCTAACACTAGTTCAATGACATCATGTTGGTGGCTTAAAATCGACTATGGTGGAAGCATTTACACCATGGAAATAAAAAAACACACACACACACACATTAAAGTGCTTTAATTTATTGCTTTGTTGATAATCTAGACTTATGAGAGTGATTTAAATAGAATAATGCACATTAAATTTAGCTTTTACGTCATGAATAGTACAAAAAAATGAGGAAATAGTCTCCAAGTTTTTGAAAAACTATTATACAATTCATTTAAAAGCTGCTCATCACTACACAAATGAGTGAAGTTTCAACATATGTTTTTGTTGTTTTATTTTTATCTTAATTCTAACATTGATGATAATATATACCACGTGCCGTATCAGAACTGCATTTCTTTGTCAGTTGCAACCCTTGGTTGACTATGGATACAAGAGTTCTGCAAAAATATACTATGAGAATTAATTGGCTATATGGAATCTACAATAAAAAGTATTGTATTTTTATTATTTGCAAATTGTGAGCTATATACATCTTCTATATCAATAAAATTATGATAAACTTAAGTATGTACATATGCATACATTTTTCCCCCAGAAAAATGGTTGTTAAATATTTACCAGAAAACCACTGTTACACGTGTGTATAGTAAATACTTAGGTATAGCCAACAAACTGAAATTATTAGCAATGATTACCTTTGGAAAAAGGAACTCAAGAGAGGGAGAAGGAAAATTAACTTTTTTGTTTAATATCTTTCTATATTTTTTGTTAATCATATGAGGGCTTTGAGATTATGCGCTGTTTTTGTTGTTCTTATATATTAAGTGCATATAAATGGTAGTTTTTTAATACCATTAAAACATTTTTTTGCATTTTTAAAATCTTTATAAAATTGCTAAAAGTTAAACAATAAGAATGCTACTATCTACCAACTATTTGGGAAGTACACTTTGTAAATCCTATTATTTTTCCTTCTTCTGAGTAGGAAATCATATAAGCAACAAAATCTCTCTATAGGTACTAGATCTAACCAAAGTTAAGTAGTCCTACCATTTATAATATCTTCTGACACTCAGGATAACTCCCTGAGCATCACCAAACTTATATACACTAAATACAATACATGTGTGTATTGCCACTCCAATCACTAGACTCCAATGGCTTCCTCCTCTGAAAACACCACCAACCTTCAAATCTCCGAGTAAGATCTTGCTCAATCTCATTGAATCCTGCTGCTCGGACATTGCTAAAGAAGTGTTTCAAGTAATCCAGAGCATCTTTCATTCGTGCGTGTTCATTGATAATGAGGGCATCATTATATTTCTGTTTAAAATAAAAACCGGGTTTAAATATGCTTCCAATGTCTAACATATTCACTGTACTTAAGTTCAATTAGCTGTAGATAAGGAATTCGTTTTAAGACACTTTTCCTTTTAAAGCTATTCCGACTTAGTTTTATTAAGATGAGTGGCCCCCTAACTGTTCTGTGACAAAACCAAATACTGTTTTTAAAAATCCCAATTTGCTAGAAACATTAATTAATTAAATCAACTTCCACATCAACCTGCCTCACAATCCAAATATTCCATTTAATTTCTTTATACACCCGAAGTCATCACTAAACTGTCAATACACATTTCGAAATGAAGGTCCTGGACACCTACACCAAAGTATAATTAAGCCAATTAAAATCCTACGAAGGCAAGCTAATTGAATGCATTTTAAATATTTTCAAGCCGGGCTTAGTGGCTTAGCCTGTAATCCCGCGCCTATGGGAGGCTGAGGTGAGTGGATTGCCTGAGCCTGCGGGTTCGAGACCCGCCTGGGCAACTTGGCGAGACCTCATCTCTACAATAAATCAAAATGAGCCGGGTATGGCAGCGCGTGCCTGTAGTTCCAGCTACTTGGAAGGCTGAGGCGGAAGGATCGCCGGAGCCCAGCAGGTCGAGGCTGCGGTGGCCGGGAGCAGCCACTGCACTCCAGTCTGGGTGACAGAGTGAGACTCCAACTCAAAAGAAAAAAAAAAATTTTTCAAAGGCAGGATAAGCAGAGGTGATGGCTGTCACTGCTGTTCCTTAACTTCTTGGTTAACTAGAAACCCTGGATTTCTAAGCATGGAGATTTACTAAAAGTAAGAAAACAGGCTACAGGAAATAGCAACAGAACCCACTTGTTGAACTTAAGGATAGCTGTCACTGTCACATATCTAGAATAATGTTCTCTCATCATCACCCAATTTTTCTTCAACCATGTCAATTAATGCTGGAGACGTGGCATAGAATCTGTGGCCTCCAATATAAAGTTTCAGAAAGCAAACTAAGACGATGCTGAACAGAACAACCTTTGGAGTTTGCTTCATAAGAACTTTCTGAAAAGGTTCCTAAGCAAGCTCCAGGGGATAGCATGAGAAGTTGGTGTTCTCTCAGCTACCACAGCGCCGCACCCAGTAGGTGCTATGACTAAAATATGCCTTTATAAGGAGGAACATACCCGCAAATGGGAAGTGTACAAAAACAGCGCTTTACAAATCCTGCTTTCTTCATCTTTGTCTGGCATCTTGAACACTGAGCATTCTTTCTGAATTGTGACAATCCATTGTTCATATTTCTGTGTTCCAAATTCCCTATTTTTAATTTGAGACAGGCTTTCTGGAAAAAAAAAAAAGTTTTTCACTGTGCCATATGGTCATTCATTTAAGGTTCCAAACATGCTTCACCCTCTCATTTTCTTTCTTACTCTCTATAAACAGGGTATTCTTCCTGAAATAGTCTAAGTTTTAAGCCACATATCTGTATATGTGTGTACATATGTGTGTGTATACATATATAAATGGTTGTTTTCTGAGTACTATGTGCCAAGAATTAAAATGCCTTGCATTCGTAATTTATTTAATTTTCACAACTCCATGAGGTACAGATTACATTTTACAGATGAGGAAACAGAAGTTTAGAAAAGCTAAATAATTTACCCAAAGTCACACAGCAAGTATGTTGGGAGAGGACAGGAATTCAAAGCCAGTTATGTCAGATGCCCAAGCTCTACTGGCTCTACGAGCTGACAATCAAAGCAGCCCAAAGGTAAAACAGGCGACTGGCAGTACAGAAGATGAACCATCAAGTATTTATTGAATGTAGGTAGGTGTGAAAATAACCTGAGAAATTTGAAAATGAGCAGTTGACAGGATTTGGACTGGTGAAAAGCTAAAGGGAGGATACTTGAGGAGGGAGAAGTAAGAAAGTCAAAATTCAAGTGACTTTTCATCACCATCTCTCCATCCTCCTGCCATTTCCCCAACTCCAACCACATCATTGAGCTCCTGGATAATATGACAATCCCCTCCCTACATATTGCCCTGTTCCCTCCAATCTATTCCCCAGCCAGCAGCTAGAGGGAGCTTCCAAAATCACAGATGAGAAACCATGCTACCCCACTGCGTAAAAGCCTTTTGTGGGGTAGCATGGTCAAACTCCTACCCAGGTCCTATGCTCCTCTTCTGTGATCTGGCCTCTGCTCGTTCCTGATTCTCCTGTCCAGTCACTACCCTACCTGCATTTCACAGAACTAATGGAAGAACCCATGTTCTCTCTAGTTCCTAGTCTTTGTACATGCTGTTCCCTCTGCCTGAAACACATCTCATCACCACCATCCACCCACCCCACCCCCATCTGCCTTATTATTACTTGTTTAATTTTGGCTTTACCATTAGACTGGAAATTCCCTGAGGACAGGGGCTGTGCCTCAGGGTTCATGCTGTATTCCCATCACCCAGCACATTTCCTAGCACTGAGTGAACGGATAAATGGATGCACATGTTCAAGGATTCAGGTAGTGAAGTAAAAGATAAATGTGAGAATGATAAGTAGAACCAGATTGCTCAGGCAAAGCTCACACTGTCAGGTTGGAGAGTTTAAAGATCACCCCGTAGGCAAAGGGTTTTAAGCAGGATTGCAGCAAGATAAAACTGGTATTCGTTAATGAGGAGTTGAATGGAAGAGAGAGTAAAGGGGGCAAATCAGCTAGAAGGCTTATAGAAAAGTTAGAATACATCAACAATGGTAACTGCATAATGAACATTTGCATACCTAATCCTGAATTGTACCCCACATCTTTAAAATTTTTTAAAAAGGGAATGATAATAATCAGACCTAAAACCAAAATAAAAATTAGAATAGAAAATACGCTGTGAAAGAAAAAAAGCAAAATAAGTTCAAGAGGAGGAGAGACAGCATGAGGGGTCTTGCAGACATCACAAATTCAACATCTCCAAAACCTGAAACTCATCTTGTACCTGCCAAACCTGCTACTGGTCCTGGAACCAGGACCTCCCCTACTGGCATATACACAGATGCCCAAGCCAGAGCCTGGGAGGAAGTCACCCTGCTCTCCCCTCTCTCACTCCCACCCAAATTTAGTTAGCCCTTCACTCTCAATACTTCCAGGTGGAAGTATCTCACACACGCCTCCTCCCTTCTCCAATCCATCTCCACTACCTCTGTTTGGTCCTTTTCATTCACTGGGATCCTTATCACATCACTAATCAGTTTTAAATTTTAAGGTTTTTTTGCCACTGATTTTAGGATAAAGTTCAAATCCAGGTTGGCTTACTGGACCCTTCACTGACTGCCCCTGGCCCCTCTTTCTTTAGTCTCACTCCTCTCCACAACTCACAGGTTAGCATGTCATGAAATGCTTGCAGTTCTTAAAACTTACTATGTTCTTTCTTGCCTCTATGCCTGCCACCTTTTCAACCTCATGTGAATCCCTCCTTCTGAACTTGGCTGGTTTCTTCAAGATGTGTCTCAAATATCAGCTCAAAGCTCCCACAAGCCACCCAATGTGTGACTGACCTGCCACATGGAAACTATCCATATGATTCCCATTATTTGACAGTGAGTTTTCCAAGGACAGGAACTAAGTCTTTAATCATAGTATTTTCACTAGCTAACTGAGCACCTGGCACGATAACTATTGATGAATGAATGAATGAATAAAAAGGAGAACCAAATGGATGACTGCACGAAGGGGTTTCAAAAGAAAAAAGAAGCAAAGATCACTCCTAGGTTTGAATCTGAGCCAGCAGGGGAATGATGGCTTCATTCACATAAACAGGGAAGTTAGGGTAGAAAGCTGATTCGGAAGGTCATAAAAGAGATGAACTGCTTTGAATATAGTATTTTGTTTAAGTGTGCATGTCCAGATGAACTTACTTTGGATTTATAAAGAAAAAAGCAAGGGAGAATAAAGGAGGACTCATATATAACCAACACTCAAGAACAACAATCTCTTGATATGTTCTTGACCTAGTATAGTCTGAACTAAAGAGAATGAAAACAGAAAATGGTAAACAATATATGCTATTCCCAAATGGAGAGGATACAAAATATGAGATCTCACCAATGTCTTCATAGATGCTCTTTGCCAGATTTTCTATAGCCCTCATCAGCTGAGACATGATGCATTTAAATTTGTCAGTAGTCCGTGATTCCACTTTCCTGAAAACTAGAACCATCAAAGCAAAGTGAATATTTTTCAGGAAGGACAGAGCATACTTAAGTATCCATGTCCAAACCCTTCTCTGCTTTTGTTACTTCCTCCAGAAAGCCTGAGGTCCTGCACTCAATGATATAACAAATGCTCAAAAACCTCACAATTTCTCCCTATTGCTTCCTGCACTGATTCTAACATCTGTCTTTTATGGTCTGGGTCTAATCCAGCTTCTCTCTCTGGTTTACCTGTTACCTCTGCTCTGACAAGGCTGGTATCCCTCCTGTCCCTGCAAATGCCCCACTCTTTCCCCAAGAGTGTTCACACTGATCCTACCATTTATCATTGTATTCTTTCTGCAGAAACTTATTAATTGCCTACTATATGCCATGCTCTGATTATAGACAGTTAAAAAGAATACAATCCATGCTCCATAGAGGGTTCCTGTGTTCTTAGAGGAGAGAAAGATACAGCGCCAAATAATCCCAGCAGGCTTCTGTAACATAAGTACAGGCAAGGTGCCATGGAGCACAGGGAAAGGAATATTTAATTCTTCCAGCAGAGTCAGTGTTGTAGAATGAATAAGAGAAGAAGAAAGGAAGAAGCAAGAGCAATCATGTACAAAGGACAGAATGGACAAAAGTTTGAGAGAGAAAGCACATGACATGTTTGAGATGCCCAGAAGAATGCCACATGGTTGGTTTACAGGATTTGAGATGAAAAGTTCGGCAGGCCAGAGAAACTGGATCATAAAGAAATTATATGTGGTACCAAAAAGTTGTGATTGGGTACCTTTCAAAATTCCTTATGGGTACCCCCTAAAAGGAGCTGAGCTGTGCCCCTCTCTATTTCATGTGTGTTTGTTCTGTCTTACACTCAGTCATATGCTACTCAGAAAGCAAGGATGAAGTCACTTTTATCTTCTATATCACGCTCTTCTTTACAAAGTTAGTATAATAACAACACCAGTAAACATTTTCAACTGGGTGCAGTGGCTCATACCTGTAACCCAAGCACTTTGGGAGGCCAAGGCAAGAGGATAGCTTTAGGGCAAGAGTTTGAGACCAGCCTAGGCAACATAGCAAGACCTCGTCTCTACAAAAAATTTAAAAATTAGCCAGGTGTGATGGCACAAGCCTGTAGTCCTAGCTACATGAGAGGCTGAGGTGGGAGGATTGCCTGAGCCAAGGAGGTAGAAGCTGTGGTGAGCCATGGTCATGCCACTGCACTCCAGCCTGGGCAACAGAGTGAGACCTCAGCTCAAAAAAAAAAAAGTGCTAGTCAATCATATTTTTAAAATTATATTCTGATCTTTTGAGGGACAATATGATGAATTCAAGTCATTTCATTTCAACTAAAATGATTGGTCACATATCCAAACAGTGGTGACCACAGAAGCATGGAGCACAGGGAACGGCCAGGCCCAGCCCTTGGTTATCGGCACGCTTAGGTTTTCACATCACCTCTTTTGCACTGCTGGCATGTTTATATGAGTTTTTTGGAACCAAACAGTAAGAATGTTTGTTCTCTACAGCCCACTTCTGAGGTCTCTGCATTGCTTGGGGAGAAAGCTCAGTTGGGGAGACAAGTTGGAAATGTGACTATTTCTCAAGTTTGTGGTTAAATATTTTCTACTAAACAGAAAAGGTGTCAAAGTGCAGCATTCCTTCAAATGGCTGTGGATTAGGGATAGCAGAAAGTAGCAAAATCCCAAAGGGCTTTTGGTAAGTACCACTTACACTTCTGGGGCTTATGAACAACTTGCTCCAGTTCCTCCAAATTGTCTTTGACTGTTGCTATCACTGATGCATCAAGAGAAGCACACAGTTTGCAGATATAATCTATGGCTTCCTCTGTGTTTTTGGCATCTCCAACACCCACGGAGGCAGTCAGCCCAATGACCTGTTAGGAGCATTCCAAGTCATTAGACATCTGAGAAATTGCAAGACACTTCCACAAGCCTGCATGTAACCCTTTCCTACTAGAGTAGGGTTTTTGTTTTTATGTTTTACTAATAACTTCAGATAAAGAACAAGAACATTATTATTTTTTTTCCTGACATTCTCTATGACATCGCTAATAGAAAGGTCCCCATTAGGCAAAGCACTGAATATATGCAGAAGTCACAACTCATCAGCATACAAGTGGATACAGGAAAACTTTTCAAGGCAGGGTTTCTTTTTTCTGAGTCCCCCATGGAGTGGAGAACAGTATATTGAAAGGGACTTAAACTAGACACACTTCCATTCCAGTCTCAGTCAAGTCATGCTGGCTGTGTGTCCTTGGACAAGTATTTTCAGCTTTCTATAAAGTTGAGAAACAACAGCTATTTAAAATGGTAGCTGTGTAGATTCAGTGAGATAACACATAAAAAATTTACCTTAATAGTCACCTAATAAATGTTCATTTCTCCCTCCAATAATCACTTAATAATTGTTGAATCATTGACAAGCAAGGAATCGAGTTGACTACCAATTTTATTCAATAGAAAAAAACTACAAGAAATACAATTGCTACAGAAGAGTACTTTTTTTGTCTGTGGGCACCAAACTGAATTTCTTTTAACCTGCACTTCCTAAGTTAGCAATTATTAGAGCTGGAAAACTTTACATAAATGTACAGAGTAGTATACAATAAATTCATGGTTTCCAACCCCATGTGGGCCACCAATATGACCAAGAAATCCTTCAGCGAATTCCTCTCGGTTTTCCCTCCCATTTCAAATCCTCTTCACCCTCCCCAAGCTCCCTTCCCCATTCCCATATTGATGACTTTAAGCAAATGATCCCTACCTCTCCTACACTCAAGAGAAAAGAGACATTATACATCAGGGATTCCCTTCCCTTCCTGCCCCATCTGAGAACTATTCTATGAATTGGCTCTTCCCCTCTCCTCTTCTCTGATGACACTAAAAATGCTGTTCCATCTTCTCTCCCATACTAATCCATCTGCTCACCCCATGCCCTCTAGTCTCTCTGGGCACCTTCTTCTCTCAACCATTTGCTCTCTGCCATCCTGCCTCACCTGCTGCTATTCCCTACCTCACACTCTTCACTCAGGTACTATTGAAGAGCTTCAAGATTCTTGAGCACACCATGTTCTTTCACACCTCTGTGCCTCTGGACACAGTGCCCTCTTACTGAAACCATCTAGCTATGGCAAACTCCTGTAAGTTTTTACCTAACCTAACTTCTCTTAGGTCTTGCCTTACTTCCAGAGCACACTTAGGAGTGTTTTACTTAATGTTCCAACTGCATCTTCTACCCATCTCCATAGCAAGCCATCATGATAGGATGTGACATAATTCTTACATATCTGGATCTTTGAGAAACTTAGGTTGCTTGAGGACAAAGAGGATATCCTTTTATATTTGTAACTCCAGTGTCCAGCACATCACATGGCTCAAGGAGGCACATAATACATATTTGTTAAGTGAACAAATGAGTGAATGAATCAAAATTAATCAATGAGTTATACAATATAGACTTAGAACCTGAGAAGTACATCCTCAATGTGACCATAAGAGTAAGTAAATAGGATTTAGGAAGATTATGACTCTTCCAAGGAATTCATCTGACTTTGGGGATACCTGAGGCAGCGGGCCTGAAGATCCTCCAAGTTTCTGATCTAGATAATGAAACATGATCATATTATATGGATGTTGTTTACTGGTGTTATGGCACTCATCAAATATCATCAAAGTAAAGATAGACAGTGATGGAATTGTTCCATTTTTAAGGTTGTTTACAAGAATCTGTGGAGTTAAAATGATGATGTCATTGTTCTCTACCATCTGTTTCACTGGGATATTCTCAGTTGTTGCTCCAGAAATGCCTGTAACTTTGTACCTGGGAAATAACAAAAATTCCCTATTACCAGTCACAACATGAATAAGGAACCACAAAGATGAAATGCTAGATCATTAATTGATTGAGCTCTCCCTAAGTCCAAAAGGAATATAGCAGTACACCAGTTAAGTTCTTAGTACAGAGCCTGACACATGGTAAGTGATCAGTAAATGCAAGTGAGTTATAATTTACAGTAGCATATATTAATTCTTTCAAGTCACTAAGAGAGGAGAATACTTAAAGAGTGATATTAAATAAGTTATAAAATAATTAAAGAAGTTAAATGTGTCATTTAAATATCAGACTTATCCCTTGAATCATTTGCTTACTGTACAAGAGCAAACCAGGAAAGTTTAGGATTTCTGGTGTATCTAACAAAAAGAATCCATGAAGGAATGAATCCTTGAAGGAATTACCTCTAGATTATATAAAAGGTGAATCTATTACAAATTATTTTAATTGTGGCTTATCAAAAACAAAACAGAAAACACATCAATTACATGAAGACACAGAAAAATAGATTGGACAATTATACCTACCCAAGTCTTTCAAAATATTTTGAGAACACAGATTTCTGCTGCTCATATACTGGAATCTGATTAGCAAAAAAGACAACTTTTCCCTTTTGCCCTTGTGGAAAATTGTTGAAGTGATGTTCACATATAAGAAGTGAAACAAAGGTTTTTCCACAACCTTTTAACATAAAAGGAAAAAAGAAAACATGTAACTAATATTATATTAGATATTTTATAGAAAGATATTTCTTTTTGGTCTTTCTAATATCACCATGCTTACTAGTAAATTGATAATTTAGATAGGTTGACAATTACAGAGTTTATGCTATATTTAAGAAAATCTCAAACTACTCCCTAAACAACGTGCAAGCTGCCTGGACCCTAAAGCAAGCTAAAAGAAAGCGTTTTCCTTTCCCTTATCATGTGCCTTAAATGCATTAAGATTATATTAAAAGGATAGTTCTCCCAATAGACAATGGAACAAGTAAAGAACTGAAACTTGCCCATTCTGTCCCAGTATTCAATAAAAGAAAAAAGGAAGCCAACAGAAAAACTACATAAGTAACAGCAATTGGCTTACCAGTAGGAGCACATATTATTGTGTTTTTTCCTTCCTTAGCAGGCAAAGCAAGCTCTAGTTGATAATTTCTTGGCTTAAATGGGCTGTGCCAGCTAGTATGAGATTCTTCTGTAATAAAAAAGGAACAAAATTACCGAATAGTTACTGTTCTGAGGAATCATAGTAAAAGCCATAGTCCAATGTACACAAATTCCAACTCTAGCAAGAAGGCCTCATTAGAGAAAGTTTAGAATTTGGTGTCTTGTTAACCATTCCAGCTTCTCCCTAATTTGAATTACAGATTTCTCTCAGTGATGAAGTATTGATGGCAAGAAGGAAAAAAAAATTATTTAACAACCAAGGAAGCCTGATGAAGAGAAACTAAAACAAGAATAGCCCAATTCAGGGTAAGACAAAATGGCCAGAAATGCTACATGGAACAAAACAATAACAAATCCTCCCAAGATCTTTGGGGAAAAAAACAAACTGTTAATATTGGGTTCTTAAAGCAATTGTTTATTAAGGAGCAGCCATGCATTGTAATACTTCAGGCTCTCACATGGTATTTGCTCTCAACACAACTAGAAGTTTCAAAAAATAATCAGAGGCTTTATCTCAATAATAGTGCACTGCTGGGCAGACAGCACAGGCTGGATCTCAGTTCCTACTCAATCTCTCAGCCAGGTTCATCTGTGCCATTCACTGACTATTAACTCGCATGGCAGCTTGAGATCTTAAAAGGAAACTGAGCAAGCGACTCACAAATAATAGAAGGGTTTCTTTAGAAAGCAAGACTGACTTGGGATTTCATGACACTGAGTTTCAGAGAGGACTCTACTTGTGTTTCCAATGTAGATATGCACATACTTTCTTAGTGGTAAAAGAAGAAGTTAGTAGAAGAGGAGCTATAGAAAGAGAGAATGGCATTTCTAATTACAGAAAAATGATCTATTTTATCATAAATTCTCTTTTCATTCTTAATTTTCCTTAGAAACCTTTTCACAGCCAGGCTCAGTGGTTCAGCCTGTAATTCCAGTACTTTGGGAGGACGAGGCAAGTGGATTGCCTGAGCCTGCAGGTTCGAGACCAGCCCAAGCAACTTGGCAAGAGCTTCTCTCTATAATAAATCAAAAATTAGCCGGGCGTGGTAGCACACACCTGTAGTTCCAGCTACTTGGAAGGCTGAGGCAGAAGGATCACCGGAGCCTAGCAGGTCGACGCTGGGGTGGCTGTGAGTGTGCCACTGCATACCAGCCTGGGCAATGGAGTGAGACCCCAACTCAAAAAAAAAAAAAGAAACCTTTTCACAAGACCATGACTTTTAGCATTGCCTAACATATCCTCCTACAACATACCTGAAGAGTACCATTATGGAAAAAGACAAACACTGTCAGGTACCTGAAGGCAGACATGAATTTTGACTGAGATTCTGGTATTCTGGATCTTCCTGGTAGAAAATTTGTACTTCAGAGGTTTCCAACCTTTCATCTTCAAGGTCTTTCATTTCAGCATCTTTTATATCTTTATGAGACCAAAAAAACAGCTTACAATCGCAACATAATCTGAGTATAGTTTTGAAGATGAAAACCCCACAAAAAAGGCTATAAAACTAAAATTGTAAACTTCCATTAAGATTTCTCACCACCCCCTTTCACCTTTTAAAACAAAAGAATTATTTTGAGTTTAAAGCCTCAGTTTGGAGTTTGAACTCCAATATCATTTAGGACTATATTCCTCTAAGTGTGAAACATGTTGCCCTTACTGAGCCAAAACCTGCATTTTAACAAGACCTCCGAGGGATTCATATGCACAATAAAGAAGAGAAGCATGATTTAGCAGATATTCATGTCTTCCATTTCTGACTGACTCCTGACTCAAGAAATCAGATGTGTATTCATATAGTTTCTGGAACAACTTATGCTCTATGGACGTCTAGGCAAAGCTAAAACCAGACATTCAGATGTTTACCAAATTCAGCCTTTAAAGCAATGCTCTGAGACGTTAGTTTCAAGATGCCAAATGATGGCTTGGCACTTAATCACAACCAACTCTTCTTCTTTGACCCCATTCTGGTTCAGTTCCAGATAGCTTCCTGGTGACAGAACCAGGCAACGTCTATCATTTTGCTTCCCCCATATTCTTTGGGCCAGATGGGCTAATTCTGGCAGGGTCTTTATTTAGGGATTACATGCAACCAAACTAATTCCCCAGGCAAGTAGCTACTTCCCTCCTAGAATCCACCTTCATGCTGGTCTCGCACTAGAGATGTAGCCCTGTGACAGAAAGTAAAGGACAGGCAGGGATGAGGGAAGTCCTAAGTGGAGCACAAGGAGAGCACAACATCCTCTCAGACCCTCTCCCTTCACTCTTCAGGGCTCTTGCTTGGAATGTCCTACCTTTTCCCACAATCCACAGTTCACTGAACCTGCTTTCTTCTTTCTCCAAAGCAAATGTCAAAGTTTTGGGCCAGTTCTCCTTGTCTGATCTGAGAAGGCATTCCACCATTTTCTCTGCACCTGCCATTGTCCCTTTATTGGAGCAAACCTAAGCAAGGGAACTGCAGTTTATTGATCGATAATTTCTAAAGTTTTCCCTTTATCCATTTCTACTGAAGAAATGACAGTTCATGTATTACCCAATTTATAATCATTGTACATTATGGTTCAGTGGGTCTTATTCATTACTATTTTTGCCCCATCCAACACAGTCTTTTAAGAATCTCTTTCCAGGCCGGGCTCGGTGGCTCAGCATGTAATCCCAGCACTCTGGGAGGCCAAGGCGAGTGGACTGCCTGAGCCTGCGGGTTCGAGACCAGCCTGGGCAACTTGGCAAGACCTCGTCTCTGCAATAAAATAAAAAATAGCCAGGCATGGTAGCATGCACCTGTAGTTCCAGCTACTTGGAAGGCTGAGGCGGAAGGATCACTGGAGCCCAGCAGGTCGATGCTGGGGTGGCCATGAGCTTGCTACTGCTCTCCAGCCTAGGCAATGGAGTGAGACACCAACCAAAAAAAAGAAGAAAAAAGATACTTTTTCCTTCATCTTTGTCCTTTACATATAATGTCATTATGCCAAGCCAAGCCTTCTTACCTCCTATCCTCACTGGCAATATTAGGAAAATAAGAAATTCATTTAACAACCATACACAATATAAGTATACTGGCATACAGTAATATTTGGAAGCATATGCCAAATTATTAACAAATTTTTTTTCAGGGACTTACATGACTTTATTAATAATAATTACTAAAATTTATTATGTATGTATTATTACATGCCAGGCATATATGATCACTTTACAAATATTACCTCATTTAACACATAAAAATACTGTACCATGTTAATAAGTCACTATTATTCCCATTTGATGCATAAAGAAACAGATATTTAGAGAAGCTAAGGAACTTGCCCAAGACTGCACTACTAGTAAATGATTGAGCTGGGATTCTAATAAAACTTATTTGTGTCCAGAACCTAAACACTTAATTGCTAGAACTATAGATTTTTAGGTTGGGCATGGAGGTTCATGGTCCAGCATTTTGGGAGGCCAAAGCAGGAGGATCACTTGAGCCCAGGGGTTTCAGACCAGTCTGGGCAACATAGTAAGACCTCATCTCTACAAAAAATGTCCTAAAAAGTTAGCTGGGCATGGTGATACATGCCTGTAGACCCAGCTACTTGGGAAGTCAAGCCAGGAGAATCACTTGAGCCCAGGAGATCAAGGCTGCAGTGAGCTAGGATGATGCCACTGCACAGCAGCCTGGGTGATGGAGAACCTGTCTCAAAAAAAAAAGTATCTGTAGTCTTTTCTCTTTTTATTTGCTGAAGTGTTCGATTTTACTTAAATTTGCATAAAACAATACTCACAAAATACAGTAATTTTAACTGAAAGTAGGACAAACTTGAAAAAAATGTGTGCCATAAAAATTACTCAGTTAACATTAAAAGTACAATTCTAGGTAATTATGCCTTAGATTTTAAAACTTTTGTGGGTTTCAATGATCTCTCTCAGGTCTAAAACAATAGACAAAGCAGAAGACATTTCCCACATTCAAATTATTTCCCCCAGATTTAGCATTTTATATTAATTAACTTGCCTGTACAATTTCTTCACATTCCTGCTTAATTAAACATTCAGATATTTCAGGAAGGATATCTTCTGGATTAATTCTGGTTTTAAATTCTGGTTGCAAACGCTTTAAAAGTAATCTATACTCCTCCAACTTTTCAATTTTTTGGAAATCCCAACTTTCTATGGCTTCATAAAGTCCAGAATAACCTGAAAAGAAGGAAGAAAATGAAGATTTTTATGAGACCAACTAAAAAATACTTTGAGATTAAGACTAATTAATTAATTTGTGTTTGTATGGTGACAGAACTCAAGAAATATCTATGAGATACCCCAGCTATAACGATTGTTCAGAAAGAAAGCAGCATTTATTTTAGTCACCCAACATTTTAGGTTTTCTAGCAATATTTATATATCTCTTGGGAAAAGTACGAAGTCTTACAGTTGGTCTTAGAATAAAACCTTATGAACTTTAGCTGCAACCTTTGATTTGTCTTTAAATAAGTCAAAGTCCTCACATTTATTAAATATCTTCAGTGGAAAGCAGCAATGAAGGCAAAAAAGAAATACAAATCTTAATTTATGCCCCTAAGAAACTTTCTTTGACATTTTTACAAACAAAGTATATTAAGTAAATAGGAAATTTGAGAAGGAAAAATAATTTAAAGCTGTAGTAATTTTTAAATGTTTCATTCTGCTGGGCAATGGTAGGCCAAGATGGGAGGATTGCTTGAGCCCAGGAGTTTGAGACCAGCTGGGCAACATAGCAAGACATCATCTCTACAAAAAAATCAAAACATTAGCCAAGCATAGTGGTACCCAGCTCCTCGGGAGGCAGAGGTGGAAGGATTGCCTGAGCCCAGGACGTCAAGGCTGCAGTGAGTGGTGATCATGCCACTGCACTCCAGCCTGGGAGACACAGTGAGCTGCTGACTCTAAATAAATGAATGAATGAAAAAATAAAACATCTCACTCTAAGTTCCTATCAAAATCACTTAAATGTCTTAAATGTCTGAATTTAAGACTCACACTCTTTTCATTAGGCTAGGATGAGAATGGGGTTTATTCCTAAGCTTTTACATGCAGAAATGGCTCAGAGGGCTGGGAAAACCCCTGAATTCTGTTAAGAGAATCTCAATTTGATACCTGTCTTGCATTGTCCTTTCTGTATATGGGTATGAAATGAAACAAACAAAAATACAAGAAATGCATTAGAGATGACAGTCAGCAAAAGAAAGGTAGTGTTTGCTTTAACATCATGTTAGTTTAATAAATATATGTTAAACATGATGGTAATAAAGGATGCCCTAGTATCAGTAGAATTTTTTTCCTGTAGCATTGGCAAATTGTCCTTAATTTGTCCATTTTTAAATCATTCTACTACAATGAAGATAATATGATAACTGCTATGTTTTCTTTAGTGCCTCATATAGGTACTGTGCTAAGTTCTTTATATATGTCCTCTCGTTCATTGTTTACAACACTGAGAGAATATTTTTCTTTTGCTTCTTTGACAAAAAAATAAACTGAAGCATCAGAGAGGCAGAGTAATTGGCTAAAATTCCTGGATAGTAAGTGGCTGAATTGGTATTGGAATCCAATGTCTGACTCATATTCTGATGTTATCAGTGAAGTGAGTTATCCCAAAACAGAAACTCCTTCAGAAAACCCAGGTTCTGGTTCCAGCTTTATAAACAATTAATGTATGATCTTGAGCAAATCACCTACTCCTCTCCAGGTGTTGGTTCCCCCTGTACAGAAGAAGGGAGGTTGGATTACATGGATTCTATGTCTTTCATCTGTAGAAGAGACTGACTCTGTATGCTATAAATGGTAGAGACCAAAGAACACATTAACGATCTAAAAGCAGAAATGTAAAAATTACACGATAGTTGATGCACATAACAAGATTTGCCACATATATAATAAAGAGGATAAAATATGTTAATCCACTAAAATTTAAGAACTAAAATATTCCAATACTTGTGTATGTCTTGTTTTTTCTCATCCCTGTCTCCCTGCCAAAAATATGGCTATCCTGTATTTGATGTATCATCCCTTGATTTTTTTTCATTACTTATGTGGTATATATTTGATTCCCTAAACAATATATGTTTAGTTTAGCTTGTTTGGAACTTTATAAACATTATATCCTATAATATGTAAGTTTATTTGACTTTTATTTTTTTAAAAGATGGGGTCTCACTCTGTCACCCAGGCTGGAGTACAGTAGTGTCATCTTAGCTCAACGTGGCCTCAAACTCCTGGCCTCAAGCGATCCTCCAGCCTCAGTTTCCTGATGACATTTTAAACATTTAATATTACATTTCTTTTTTTTCTTTTTGAGTTGAAGTCTCACTCTGTCACTCAGACTGGAGTGCAGTGGCATGCCCCTGACCACCGCAGCCTCGACTGGCCAGGCTCCAGGGATCTTTCCGCTTCAGCCTTCAAGTAGCTGGAATTACAGGCGTGCGCTACCACGCCTGGCTCATTTTTTGATTTATTGTAGAGATGAGGTCTAGCCAAGTTGCCCAGGTGGGTCTCGACCCACGGGCTCAGGCAATCCACTCACCTCAGCCTCCCAAAGCGCAGGATTACAGGCTGAGCCACCAAGCCTGGCCTAATATTACATTTCTAAGACTCACCTGAGCTGTTGTCTATAGCTGTGTTCACACATTTTCTTTTCTTTTTTTTTTTTTTTGAGTTGGAGTCTCACTCTGTCGCCCAGACTGGAATGCAGTGGCCGCTCCCGGCCACCGCAGCCTCGACCTGCTAGGCTCCGGCGATCCTTCCACCTCAGCCTTCCAAGTAGCCGGAATTACAGGCGCATGCTACCACGCCTGGCTAATTTTTTATTTATTGTAGAGATGAGGTCTCGCCAAATTGCCCAGGCGGGTCTCGAACCTGCGGGCTCAGGCAATCCACTCACCTCAGCCTCCCAAAGCACGGGTTACAGGCTGAGCCACCGAGCCCGGCTTGTTCACACATTTTCATTGTAGTATAATTAACCATTGTATAAATATTATAAAATTTATTTACCCATCTCCTCTTGAAGAATATTGGGGTTGCCTCCAGTTTTGTTTGCTTGCTTGTTTTTGTTATTATTAATACAAACAATTACACTATGAACACTCATGTATGTATACGTTGGAATACATATATGCATATGAGCTTTTCTAGGGCACAAACTTAAGAGTGAAACTGTTGGATAGAAAGATACCTGAGAGTTGAACTCTAAAGATGACACCAAATTATTTTTCAAATTAGTTCTATCAATTTATACTCCATACTGTGATATTTAAGATTTCCACTAAATATCCTCTTCATACCATAAGTTTGTCTATCTAGTAGCTACAAAAACATTATCTTATTGTGTTCCTAATTTACAATTCCCAAATTGTCAATTGGGCAGAGAATCTTTCCATATACTTATTCAACTTTCACGTTTCCTGTTCTTTGAAATGTCTGTTCCCATCTTTTGCTCTATGGGTGTTTTCTTTTTCCAATTAATCTTAAAACCTTTTAAATATATTCTGGAAATTCATCCTCTGGTGATGATATATTTTGCAAATATTCTTTCCCAGTTTGTAACTTTTTTTTTCACTTTCTTTATAGTGTCTTTTTGACAAACAGATGTTCTTAATTTTAATCTCATCTGTGAAAGAAAAAGCAAAATAAAACTTTATCTGAGGAAGGTGAACCCTTTTAAATTATCAGGCCCAGAGAAGCATTTAAAATGTAACAGCAGTCACATGTCACTCTCTCTTGAGCTAATAATTAACTGCTCCAGGCAACTTGCTCTGAGGCCTCTAGACTAACTGATGCTAAGTAGCCATAAAATGCCATACACCCTACAGCTCAACAAAGTATAGCATCACTAACCAATGTTATTTCTGTGAACCAATGAGAATTTCTGATAAACAACTTTTGAAACTGACCTCTCTCCTGACTCTTCCTTTTTCCTTTAAAAACTTGAGCTGAAGTCAGGAAGATGGCAGCTGAGCCAGTCAGATTATGCGAGTCCCAGTGTGAGTGACTGAGTGTATGAAAAATTGTGTGTATGTGCTGGTGAGCAAGTGAGCATGTGAGTAGCTAACTGAGTGAGGGCTAGGGAGCTAGCAGCCAGGGCTCTCCTGGTGCAGGGGCTGGTGCCATAGTTGCTGGGTTTGGGCCCTAGCGACTCCCGGGATGCAGAAACCTAGCACCATTTTTTTTTAATCAATAGAACCCTTCCTGGGAAGAAAATGCTTGGAAAGACTGACTCAGTGGGAGCTCATCAGCAAGTGGCCAGGGCCCAGGTGCAATAGCTGGTGCTGCAGCTTCTCTGCTTGGTCCCTGGCTCCTCCCAGGTCACAGAAGCCAAGCGTCATTTTTTTTTTTAATGGACAAAAGAAGCACGTGGATAAATTATGCCCCAGGCTTTGCCCCACCAAATCAATGCCTGGCAGGACACTGGCAGCGGGGGCTGTGGAGGGAGTCCAGAGGTGGAGTCCCATGGAGTAGGACAGAAGAGACATGCTGCCACCATCTTGAAGGCAGGGAGGGAAGGTACTCCAGCTTGCTCGCTGGGAAGCAGCATACCTGATCTCTGTGCCTGGTGGATCAACTACTCGCGATTGATCGCAACCCAGAGGAAATATCCTGAAAGCACAAACTTCAGAGGGACCTGATGAGTGCTAAGTTCCAGGCACCCCCCTGCCTACCCTGATCCAGCCACGGGACAAAGGGTGTAGCTAGAAAAGGATGAGGAAGGACTCCAAATAGATCAGTGGTGAGTCCGGGGCTGAACCAAACCCCCTTTTCCTGAACGCCAGACCCACACAGCTGGGCCACAACTGAGAGGGACAACCCAGGCAGAGCACAATGTCAATCATAAATAGGAGAACTCTATTCCAGGATAGGCCTGGCTGGGGCACCCCCCATGAGTACCTACCTGAGGAAGCAACAATCCTGCATTTCCCCACTGGAGGAGATCTCCCTGACCATACAAGAGTGGGAGGGGAGGAATGCAGTCCACTCACCTCCACTGCCCCTCCTCCTTCCTTGCTCAGGAAACTGAGGAGAGAGTAAAAGAGGTGACTCTCCAGGAGAGACCTGATTAGAGGAACAATTACAGAGGGCAGGTGTTTGTTGTTGTTTTTTTAATTTCTAATTTTTTTCAGTTTTTAAGAATGTTTTGCCTGTTTGTTAGTTCATCTGTTTTTTAAATATTTTTCCTTTGTGCATGAATGTGTATGTGAGGGTATGATCTGCATTCCCCCCGCCAATTTTTTTCTTTTTTTCTTTTCTTTTTCTGCTTCCTTCTTCTTTTATTTGTTGCTTTCTGTTTATGTGTGTATGTGAACAATTGAGTGTTAATCATTCAATTTTGTTGTTGGGTTGTTTTTGCTCTTTTGTTCTTCTGGGGTTTTTTTATTATCATTTTCTAAAGTTCAAGGTGTATGTCAATATATGTGTGAGGGTTCGATCTGAATTCCCTTTTTTTTCCCCCTGGTGTTTCCATTTTTCTTCTCCATTCAATTTGTGCTAGGCGTGTGTGTGTGTGTGTGTTCAGTTTTCTTGTTTTTGTTTTTGGTTTTTTTGGTGTTGCTGTTTATTTTGTTTCACTTTGTTGTTATTCCAGTTTGTTTTGTGGTGTGTGTGTATGTCTGGGTGTGTGTGTTCAATTGTTTTTTGCGTTGGTTTCTGCTTTGCATCATCATATAGAGTGGTGGTAGGAGTGGGTCTTGGGGAACATAGTAAGTGAACATTGTAATTTGCAAGTAGTTTCTGAATCATAGCGCCCCATTTCCGACTTATTCAACTTTCAAAAACTGCAAGAGGTAGCAAAGTTTCCCATCTACCATCCTATTTCAAAATAGAACAAATCCAGAGGACAGATCAGGGAAGAATAGAGGGCTGAGCAAACATCAGAAGAGAAAGCCTCTCCCACTGACACTAAATAACAGAACTAAAGAGAAAAACAAGAGATCTGTCACAAATGAGGAAAAACCAAAGGAATACCACAGGCAATTTCAAGTGTAACAAAGAGAAAGCTCCTGAAAAATCAGACCTTGGTGCCTAAGCAATGGACATCACCAATGACTGGCTCCAGAATATGACAGGGATTAGGGAATGGATGGAAAGAATGAATAAAACTCAAGAAAGACAAGATGTAACACTAAAAAAACTTGTAACAGAGATTTTGGCAATAAAAAATTTTATCCAGGAAATAAATAACAAGATGACATGGAAAGTAGAATCAATCTAGCTGAAGAACTTGAAGACCAGAACATGGAATCTGTAAAAAACATAGAAAGAAGACTCAGAAAGAACAAAGCCTACAAGAAATGTGCGATTATATCAAGAGGCCAAACCTACACCTGATTGGTATCCTGGAAGAAGAAAGGGAAATGGAGAACAACTTGCAGCAAGCATTCCAGGAGGTAATCCAAGAAAACTTTCCCCATCTCACTAGAAATGTGACCAGCCAACCACAAGAGATGCAGAGAACCCCTACAAGACATCAAATGAGAAGACCAACCCCTAGACACATAGTAATTCGCCTACACAAAGTAGGCCCAAAAGAAAAACTCCTAAAGGTGGCAAGAAAGAAAGGTCAGACTACCTACCAGGGGAAACCAATCAGAATAGCAGCAGACCTATCAGCAGAAACACTACAATCAAGAAGGGACTGGAGTCCTATATTCAAAGTCCTCAAAGATAAACTATTTCAACCAAGAATTTCTTATCCAGTCAAGCTCAGCTTCATCAGTAATGGAGATTTTAAATTCTCCCAAGACATCCAATTCCTGAGAGATTATGCAGCTTCCAGATCAACTCTACAGGAGACACTTAATAAGGTATAAAGCACAGAAGAAAGAAAAAAAAGAATGACCACATACTTCCCAAGAGAAGAGGAGAACACAGAATCAACAGAGAATACAGCACAGCAAGAAACTTGAAAGCACACACATACATCAACTCCAAAGCCAAAAGAAAACAAGCAAAGAAAAAACTTTATAAGAACCTTATGATAGGGATAAACAATCACATTTCAATAATCAGCCAGAATGTGAATGGACTAAATGCACCACTGAGAAGACACCGAATGGCAAAAAGGATAAGATACATGACCCAATTATCTGCTGCATCCAGGAAACCCATCTCAACACAAGGAATGCACACAGACTCAAAGTTAAAGGATGGAAAACGAGTTTCCAGGCAAATGGATCAAAAAAGAAGGCAGGAGTCACGATCTTAATATCAGAAAAAACAACCTTTAAGCTATCAAAAATTAAAAAGATACAAAAAGATACTACATAACAATAAACAGTTTAATCCATCAACAATAAATAGCCATCCTAAACGTATATGCACCCAACACAGGAGCAACAGCATTTATAAAGCACCTGCTAAGAAGACTAAAAAAAGATATTGACTCTAACACTATTATAGCAGGGGACTCGAATAACCCCACTTAAAGCCCTAGATAAATCATCGAGGCAAAAAACCAACCCAGAGATCCAAAGCCTAAACTTGACACTCAACCAAATGGACTTGGTAGATACCTACATATTATACCACCCAATAACCACAGAATATACATTCTACTTATTACCACATAGAACGTACCCCAAGATCAATCACATCCTTGGCCATAAAGCAAGCATAAACAAATTCCATAAGATTGAAATCTTGTCATGCACATTCTCAGACCACAGCAGAATAAAAATAAATATCAACACCAACAAAATGTCCCCAAAGTCCACAAAGACATAGATACTAAACAGCATGATCCTGAACAACAACTGGGTCATCACTGAAATCAAAGCAGAAATTAAAAGATTCCTGGAAACAAATGAAAATGAGCAAACTTCTTACCAAAACCTCTGGGATGCCATGAAAGCAGTTCTCAGAGGGGAATTTATATCTCTATGAGCACTCAAGGAAATGGAAAGATCACAAGTGGAGAGCCTAACAAATCACCTAAGGGAGTTGGAAAGAGAAGACCACCAAAACCCCAACTTTAGCAGAAGAATCCAAATCACCAAAATAAGAGCCCAAATACAGGACATAGAAGACAAAAATATCATAGAAAACATAAACAAAACAAAAAGCTGTTCTTTGAAAGAATTAACAAGATTGATGGACCTCTAGACAGAATGACCAAGAAAAAGAGAGAAAAAGCCCAAATAAACACAATCAGAAATACAAAAGATCATATCACAATGGACCCCGAAGAAATACAAAAGATTATCAGAGATGACTATGTACACCTATATGGAAACAAATTTGATAACTTAAATGAAATGGAGGACTTTCTGACATCACACAACCTGCCTAGGTTGAAACAAGAAGACATTGAGACATTAAATAGACCAATAACAACCCAGGAAATTGACTCTGTCATATGAAAACTACCTACCAAAAAAAGCCCTGGACCAGATGGCTTTCCAGCAGAATTCTACAAAACGTACAAGGAGGAGCTGATACCAACCTATTGAAAATATTCCAGGTAACTGAGGAAGATGGAATTCTCCCCAAATCATTTTACAAATCTAACATCACACTGATACCCAAACCAGGTAAAGATACAACAAAAAAAGAGAACTACAGACCAATATCGCTTATGAACATAGATACAAAAATCCCCAACAAGATTCTAGCAATCCTGGCTTCATCCCCAGGATGCAGGGCTCGTTCAACATTTGCAAGACCATAAATGTAATTAAGTACATCAACAGATGTAAGAACAAGAACCACATGATTACATCATTAGATGCAAAAAAGGCTTTTGAGAAAATCCAGCCTCCCTTCTTGATAAAAACCCTCAAACAAATAGGTATAGAAGGAACATATCTCAAAATAATAAATACCATCTACGATAAACCCACAGCTAACATATTGCTAAATGGATAGAAACTGGAAACATTTCCCCTGAAAACTAGAACAAGACATGGCTACCCACTCTCATCCCTCTTGTTCAACATGGTGTTGGAAGTCCTAGCCTGGGTAATTAGACAAGAGAAGGAAATCAGGGGTATCCAAATAGGAAAAGAGGAAGTCAAGTTATCCCTCTTTGCTGATGATATGATCCTATACCTTGAAAATCCAAGAGAAACTGTCAAAAACCTGCTTGCACTGATAAAGGACACTGATAAAGTCTCAGGGTCCAAAATAAATGTGCAAAAGACAGTTGCATCCCTGTACACCAACAACAAGCAGGCAGAGACCCAAATTAAAAGCATGATCCCATTCACAATAGTCACACACAAAAATGAAATACCTCAGCATCTTCCTAACCAGAGACATGAAAGAACTTTACAATGAGAACTACAAAACACTGTTCAAAGAAATCCAAGAAGACACAAACAAATGTAAAAATATTCCAGGCTCAAGGATAGCAAGAATCAACATTGTTAAAAGGTCCATCCTACCAAAGGCAATCTACAGATTCAACACAATTCCCATTAAGTTACAATATCATTCTTCTCAGACCTGGAAATGACAATACAGAAATTCGTATGGAAACATAATCATCCATGAATAGCCAAAACAATCCTTAGCAAAAGAAACAAAGCAGGAGGTATCACACTCCCAGTCTTCAAACTTTACTATAAGGCTACAGTAATCAAAACAGCCTGGTATTGGTACAAGAGCAGGCATATAGACCAATGGAATAGGATAGAGATTCCAGAAGCAAAACCTTGATTTCTCAACCAACTCATCTTTAACAAAGCCTCCAACAACAACCACTGGAGAGAGGAGAACTTATTCAGTAAATGATGCTAAGAAAACTGGCTGATCACATGCAGAAGATTGAAACAGGACCCCTACCTATTACCATACACAAAAATTAACTCTAAATGGATTAAAGACCTAAATGTAAAACCACAAACTATGAGAATCTTAGATAATACAGGAGACACTCTTATGGAAATTGGAACTGGCAACAAATTCCTATTCAGAACCCTAAATGCCCATACCTTAAGAAATAAGATAGACAAGTGGAACCTCATCAAACTAACGAACTTCTGCAAAGCAAAAGAAACCATCAAGAGAGCAGGGAGACAGACCACAGAATGGGAAAAAAATATTTGCCAACTGTATATCTGACAAAGGCCTAACATCTAGGATCTACAAGGTACTCAAATGTGCCGAAAGGAAAAAAACAAACAGCCCCATTAAAAAGTGGGCAAAATACATGAATAGACAGTTCTCAAAAGACGATATATGGGCAGCCAACAGACACGTGAAAAAGTGTTCAGCCTCACTCATCATCAGAGAAATGCAAATCAAAACCACACTGAGATACCACCTAACCCCTGTAGGAATGGCCATCATTAATAAAACAAACGAACAACAGATGCTGGTGAGGATATGGAGAAAAAGGAACACTTCTACACTGCTGGTGGGAATGCAGACTAGTGCAACCTCTTTGGAAGACAGTGTGGCGATTTCTCAAAGAACTAGAAATTGACCTTCCATGAGACCCAGCAATTCCTCTATTGGAAATATACCCAGAGAAACTCAAATCATTCTACAAAAAAGATACCTGCACACGTATGTTTGTTGCAGCTCTATTCACAATAGCAAAAACATGAACCAACAATGTTGGCCAATGAAGCTGGGCTAGATAAAAAAAATGTGGCTTATATATACAATGGAATATTATACAGCCATAAAGAAGGACAAACATATGAACTTCACGGCAACTTAGAAGGATTTAGAGTCAATCATACTCAGTGATCTATCACAGAAACAAAGAACAGAGTACCATATGTTCTCACTCATAAGCAGACCTTGAACAATTATAATACTTTAAGAAAGGGATTGGCAGTAGTGGGAAACTGTCAAGGGTTGGGGGTGAGATTGACAGTTCAGGGAAACTGCTGGGGAGGGAGTGGGCACACCTCATCAACAAAGGTATCTGCGTAATCAACTTGTGTATATCTAACCCTGAATTGTAGCCCACATCTTTATAATGAAATAAAATTTTTAAAAAACTTGAGCCTCTCCTTTTTTGTCTAGTGCATTCTCCAAGACAACCTGGGAGTGTGTCCCAACCCGTAATCTTCAACTTGGATCCAAATAAACTCTATTAATTTTGCCTCAGCTTCTTCCTTTTAGATGGACACATCAAATGTGTCAACCTTCCTTTCCTTTACAGTCAATGCTCTGTGAAAATAAATAAAATGTAAAAGCTATTAGAACCCCCCAAAAACACTCTAAGCCTTGAGAGAGATGTGACTGTGACCTGAGCCACATGCAGATACAGCTTCTGTTCTCAGATAATAGATGAACTCAATCTCTTATTATTCTTGTTCTATACAATGACTAGAGAGAATTAAATGATTTCAGGGACAAAAGTCTCCTGCCTTCTTAAATGGTGACCTTTGTTGTAGATTAATTTCCCCTTTGTTCTGTTTTGCTTAGACCAGATGACAGAAAAACCATGATTATTACACTCTCTAAAAAAAAAAAAAAAAAAAAACCGTTCAAAGTATCCTTCCCAAACACTGCTTATAATCAATCAAGTTGCTGTAACTATGTGCCAACCTTGTATAAATAATGTCGTAAACCTGCTAAAAACTCCTCTGTCTCTGCCTATATAAACAAAACCATAACTTTCCCACTTCAGAACACTGATGCCATTTCTTGGAGGTGGTGTTTCCAGGTGGTTCATCCTCACACTTTATGCTTGAATAAGCTCTTTTAAAATTAGATTCTGACTCTTTTGATTATTTTAACGTTTTCTTTCATAAGTCTTGGGGCACCAAGATCCCAAAAATACTATTCTATATTGTTTTCTAAAATTGTTACAATTTTGTCTTTTATAACTAATTCTAATTTTTACAAAAATTCATGGTGTGTGTATGTGACTGAGAGAGAGAGAGGGAGAGAAGGAGGAGAGGAAAAAAATTGGATGAGGTAAGGAATACAAACTTATTTGTATCCACATGGATATGAAAGCTAAGATTTGTTTGCTTGATTTTAAAGATGGAGTCATGCTATGTTGCCCAGGCTGGAGTGCAGTGGTGCCATCATAGCTCACCACAGTCTGGAACTTCTGGACTCAGCCTCCTGAATAGCTGGGACTACAGGCACTTGCCACCACACCTGGCTTGGGGTTATTTGGTTTTTAACACTAACCTGTTTCTGTGTATAATGACTCATTGCTATTTAATGACTAGCTCCTCCTTTGCCAGTTATCTCTACTACGTCAAGTTTTTATCAATAAATATGGGTCTCTATTCTGTCTCACTGGTCAGATTGTCAATGCTAAGACCAACGTTACACTATCTCAATTCTTATAGCTTTATAATAAATGTTAATATATAGAAGGAGGAAAGCCCAGATCTACCATATTTTTCTTCTTTAGGGGTATCTTGACTATTTTTGGGTCATAATCATTCCATATACATTTTAGAGTCAGTTTGTCAAGCTCATTGGAAAAGCCTGTAGGATTTTTGTTAGAATTTTTTTGAATATGTAGATCAACTTATCTACATATTCAACAAGGGACCCACGGAGGCTGCCACACTTTTTCTCAAATACCTGTTGGAGCTCCAGGAGGAAGGCTGGGTCCCTTGTTGAATATGTAGATCAATGTAGGGAGAACTGATATTTGTATGATGTGAATTCATATGATATTTTCTCCACATAGGATTTCTTTAATATCTTTCAATAACATTTTATCATTTTCTCCATTCAGACTTTATATATCTTTTGTTAAATTTATTCATAAATGTTATAATTTTTGTTACTATCATAAATGGTATTTCACTTTGGATTTCATTTTCCATTTGCTTCCAGTGGATAGAAATGAAGCTAATTTTTGTATACTGATTTATAGCCAATAATCTTGCTAAACTCTTCCATTAGTTACAATAACATCTCTGTAGATTCCTTTGAATGTTTCAGATAGACAATTACATCATCTGCCCAAAAATAGTCTTTACGTTGCCTCAAACTAAGAGGCATAGACTATTAGTGGATAATTCAAAATTAATAGCTTTTTACTTTTATAGTATTCTCAAACATCAAAGTGATAGACTCCGACTTGTGAGTAAGAAGAATGAACCGGGCAACCCTCTTTCAGGTCCCCTCCTGCTTGGGAGTTCTTCTGTCTTCTTAATAAACTCCTTCTTTCTCGCCCAAAGCGGGGAAAAAAGGAGAATGAACTAACCTGCGTGGGCTAGGGCATCCAAAAATCCACGGAACCAGCCTTCCTCCTGGAGCTCCAACAGGTATTTGAGAAAAAGTGTGGCAGCCTCCGTGGGTCCCTTGTTGTTTCTTTCAGCCTGAATACACTGCACTTCATCTACAAACAGAAACAAGAATGACTCATCAGACTGCAGAACTACTAATTATTGGGGGAAAAAACCAGAATAGGAATGCCAGATCTTCCTGAACGAAGATAGGGATTGTAACAAGTCACAGCATCAGAAGAAAATTGAGGGAAGCAGTAAATTCTCTGCCCAGGCTGACATGCCCATTTTTCACCAATCTACCCTTCTCTGGAAACTTCCCTGGAAGTTTCTTCTAGTTTGGTGTGGAAGTCTGAGAACACACTCTAGAAAAGGAGTTTCTTCGAGATATGTGAAAAAGTTTCCCTACAACAAGGGAGAAGTTATGGTAGGACTGGATTAGGTGGAAGAACAAATGTTTCCTCTGACATTTTTTGTTCAAAAGGTTTTATTGACTGCTGACCTAAAAAAGTGTGAAGACAGGCCAGGCACCTTGGCTCATGCCTATAATCCCAGTACTTTGGGAGGCCAAGGTGAGAGGGTTGCCTGATCCCATGGGTTCAAGACCAGCCTGGCCAACTGGCCATGGGTTCAAGACCAGCCTGGTGAGACTGCATCTCTACAATAAATCAAAACATTATCCGGGTGTGGTGGTGTGTACCTGTAGTTCCAGGTACTTGGAAGGCTGAAGTAGAAGGCTCACCTGAGACCAGTAGGCCAAGGCTGCAATGGCCGTGAGCATGCTATTGCACTCCAGGATAGGTGACAGAGTAAGACTCCAACACACACACACACACACACACACACACACACACACACACACAAAATGTGAGGACAAGACCATTCCATGGCATCAGTAACAATGATAGTGGAGTCAAGCACAGTTAAAAATAAAAGGAATCTGAATTGTACTCCATATCTTTAAAATAAAAAAATTTTTTTAAATAATCAAAGCTAAGATTTAAAAACATTTTTTTTAAAGAAATATTTTCTTTTTTTTTTTTTTTTGAGTCAGAGTCTCACTCTGTCAGCCAGGCTAGAGTGCAGTGGCACACTCACGGCCACTACAGCCTTGACCTGCTAAGCTCAGGAGATCCTTCTGCTTCAGTCTTCCAAGTAGCTGGAACTATAGGCACATGCCACTGCATCTGGCTAATTTTTTTATTTATTGTAGAGATGAAGACTTGCTAAGTTGCCTAGGCTGGTCAATCACATATAATACTCTGGAAAGCATCTTCCTGGGTATTTAATTATATATATAAAGATACTGTTTTAAATAAATAGGCTCCTACAATTCTGCCCTTTTTCATTAATAAATTATAGATGTTGCTTTCCATCAATAAATATGAATCTACATCAACTTTCAGAGGCTATAGTGTTTTATGACACAAAAATGTACCATAATTTAATCTATTTCTCATTAATAGGTAACTAAAATGTGTTTAGTACAGACACATCTATGCCTTTACTTGCTTTAACAAGTTTTCCTTAGAATAAGTTCTCAGAAATATAATTTCTGAGTTTAATGGTACACACTTTTAAATGTTGATACAAATGTCCAGCTGCCTTCCAGGCAAACTACTAATTTACCCTCCATCAACAGTGTATAAATATCTATTGAACTTGTTCAATCTTCATAACCTTTGCAAAACTAAGAGAGAAAATCAGACCAAACAAATTTCTTTTTTTTGGAGAGAGAGGGTCTCGCTGTGTTGCCCAGGCTGGTCTCAAATTCCTGACCTCTCCTGACATCAGGTGATCCACCCACCTTGGCCTCCCAAAGTGCTGGGGTTTCAGGCAGAGAGCCACCACGCCTGGCCAGACATCATTGCTCTTAGTTATTTCTTGTGGGTTTGCTTCCTCCTTTAGCCAGTATCTTTTTTTTTTTAAATAAATTTCCTGCTCATATCTCACAGTCAATTTTCTGTTAAAGTCATTCAACCTTTTTCTGAACTGGATTTGTAAAAATCTTTTATGCATTTGGGGAAATGTTATATCTTCTAACTTATTTGGTATATGAAAATGTTATTAGCTTTTATGTAACTATTGCGACAAGACTGAATGAACTCTACTAGTTCCAAAAATTTGGGGGAATTGGTTTCTGTTCTTTATTTTGGCCAATTTGCTCTCTTGGAGTTATCTATTTGTTCTTTTAGCAATTACTTGAATCAAATAAGTTAATTTACTAGTTTTCATTGTTTTGAAATACCAATGAATCTATTTCAGCTATAAATTTTACTCTGATTAAAAGTCTAGCTATATTCTTAAAATATGTAATGTGTAGGCCAATTGCTATCCTTACTTTTGAAAGTGGCTATAATTGTTTAGATTTTCTTTTTCCACTAGGAATTATTCAAAAGAATGCTATTTTAAAATTATTTGAGCTAGGTACAATGTCTCACACCTGTAATCCCAGCACTTTGGGAGGTGAAGGCAAGAGGATTGCCTGAGCCCAGGGGTTTGAGACCGGCCTGGGCACTTGGCAAGACCTTGTCTCTATAGTAAATCAAAAACTTGACTGGGCATGGTGGCATATCCCTGTAGTCCCAGATACTTGTAAGGCTGAGGCTGAAGGATTGCCTGAGCCCAACAGGTTGAGGCTGCAGTGGTCATGTGCATGCTACTGCACTCCAAGCCTGTATGACAGAGTGAGACTCCGACTCAAAAAAATAAATAAAATTATTTGATAATATTTTTAAATCAATGATTAATTTCTGGGATATAGAATAATAGCTAATATTAACTTAGTGTGAGGCACTTTAACTCTTAAAACACTCAAACATGATTGTTATTCTCATTTCACAGATAAAAAAACTGAGACACAGAGAAGTTAAGACATTCACCCAGAATTACAGAGGCTGTAAATTAGAGAATAAAACTCATACAAATTATGCTTTGGGAATTTAGTATAAGTTTTTCTGTAGCTAATATAGTATCCACTTGGCAAATCTCAAGAATCAGGAGAAGAGGATATAGTCACAATGTTGAAAAAGAAAAAAAACCAACATATAACCATTAAACAAACTTCATCACATTAAACCAATCACTTACATCTTTATTATCATTTATCTGGCTTAGCAATACTCATAAGAATGTTTTACAATTCCCACATTCCTTAACTTCTAAAAGTTTTTTCTTATATTTAGTAAACAGATTTGTTTATATCAAATCTTCATTGTGATCTCTTAATACTTTTATGTTAATACTTTCTGCCTGTGCAATTTTTAAGTATTAATATCATAACTCTTGCTTTCTTTTCATCTGCATTCATTTAATACACCTTTGTTCCTTCTTTATTCCTTTTTTAGAAATTTTGATTTTTTTTTTACTGCAGATGGGTCTCTGACAGACAATAAAAACCTAGATTCTGCTACTTGATTTAAGGTTATTTAAAAGACATTTGACCTAATTACACGACCATAACTGATGTAACTAATTTTCCTTGTATTATCTTGTTTTATACTTCCCTTTTCTATATATTCTACTTAGCTTAAGTTAACTAAATATGTTTTTTCTTCTCTAGAACAAAATGGATATAATGTCCTTTAAATTATTGTATCATTATCTTGAATCATTCAGACAGCATTTTTAACTATAGAAGCAAGAGGAAAATAGTATCGTTCAAGTATCCCCCCTTTTGAGGTAAGGAATTTAACACACATTTATCATCATTTTCCCGAGTTCCTTACAGACAAAGTTTTTTTTCATCCAAATTACTACTTTAAAATTGTTATTTTTTAAGTCTTTAAGTGTTTGACTATTGCATTTATTTTTATAGCCAGATTTATAAAATTATTTAAAGTTAACACTACATGCCTGGTTTTGACATTCCTCACAAATCCTTCAATTATAAGAACTCCCTTTATTGAGCTATTAATTTTTTTTCAGTTCTCACTGTTTGAGATGTTTCAAGTAATTTCATAAGAAAATTTATATAAGATTCCACATATACAATAATGATTTTCTCTAGTTTACACACATAAAAACTTGGCTGGATATAAAATCGGGGGACTTTGTTTTACTTTAAAAAAAATTTTTTTTTTGAGTTGGAGTCTCACTCTGTCACCCAGACACACCACAGCCTCGACCTGCTGGGCTCCGGTGATCCTTCCGCCTCAGCCTTCCAGGTAGCTAGAACTACAGGCGCGCGCTACCACGCCCAGCTAATTTTTCGATTTATCGTAGAGATGAGGTCTCGCCAAGTTGCCCAGGCAGGTCTCGAACCCACGGGCTCAGGCAATTCACTCACCTCAGCTTCCCAAGGCACGGGATCACAGGATGAGCCACCGAGCCCAGCTTTTACTTCTAGAGTTCTACCCACAGTTACTGTCTAGTAACATTAGAGTTATAGAGAAGTCAGAGAACAACTTGATTTTGACTCCATTAGCAGAAACCCGAGCAACTGTATTTATTTTTCCCAAATGTATATATGATTATTTTCTTCATCCCAGAAGTATGAAAATCCTACCAGTATGTAAAGACATGATTTCTTTTTCATTGAACTCACACACAGAATCCTGTTTCTTTCTTAGATAAGAACAATTTTCTTCCATTTGTTCCGTTTATTTTTGTCTTCTTTATTGGAACCTACATTGTACTCAAATTGTATCGTCTAGATTTGTAATTCAGCAATCATGTTTTCAAAAAGAACTGCCCGCATTTACTTTCTCCACTTCCTTACCTTCTACTTATTCCTCAGTGTGCCCTTGCAATTAGTTTCCCAACCATCTTATACCTTCACCATCACTCCACAGAAATTGCTCCTGTGGGTGGCCCCAAAAGTCTATAAAGCCAAAGTCAAAGGAATGTTTGTTTCAGCTCTGATACAGTTTGAGTTTTCGGTATCACTCAATGATGTTATCCACTGCTTTACTCTCCCTTGATTTTCTTTTTCTTTTTTCTTCAGTCAGAGTCTCACTCTGTGGCCCAGGCTAGAGTGCAGTGGCGTGCTCACAACCACCAGAGCCTCGGCCTGCTGGATTCGGAGGATCCTTCTACCTCACACCAGCTATTTATTTATTTAGCTAACATTTGTTTGTTTGTTTGTTTTAGAGACCAGGTCTCACCAAGTTGCCCTGGCTGGTCTCAAACCCCTGGGTTCAGGCAATCCTCTTGCCTCCACCTCCCAAAGCCACCTCCCAAAGTGCTGGGATTACAGCCGTGAGCCGCTGTGCCAGGCTCTCCCTTGGTTTTCATGACACCTCCTTGCCAGCATATCTGGCTGCTCTTTTCTCTTTCTTCCTCTGCTCATCTCTTAAATGATGGACTTTCTCAGGATTCTGTCCCAGGCTCTTTCTACTCACCCTCCAATGGGCAATCTCTCCCACTCTCATTGCTTCAGCACGGATCTCCAAGTGAATGACTCCCCAACCCTAGACCTTGTTCCTGAACTGCAGACTGATGCAGCCAAGAATCTGATGAACCTAAGGCACACAAATCCAACATATCTAAATCTGAACCCTTCACCTTCTCCTGCAGACTTGTCCCTCCTCCCATGTTTCCTATCTCAGACACCATCATTCATTCACCCAAGAGTCAATGCCAGAGACTTGGAAGTCTTCTCCATCTCATCCTCACCAACTCACCCTCCCCCTGCCCAGTACCCCACCAAGAGTCTCATTGATTATACTTCCAAATGTCTCAAATCCATCTACATCTCCCCGTTCCTCTAGATTCGTGTTCTCCTAACTGGTCCCCACTCCACTGTCTTGGCATCTTTGCACTTTCTATTCCCTCTCTCCCTAACTTGTACCTACCCTACCCAATCCATTCCTCAAACTGCAGCCCAAGTCATTTTTCTACAACAATTTTGTCCCTTATCCTTGTAATGTTTCAGTGGATAAAGCCCAAAACCATTGATATCCTATTTCTGCCTGTCTCTCAAACCCCATCTCTCTCTCTCTCTCTCTCTCTCTCTCTCTCTCTCTCTCTCTCCCTC
>NW_007249232.1:673571-804164 GCF_000164805.1 Carlito syrichta
CTCCCTCCCTCCCTCTCTCTTCTCTCTCTCTCTCTCTCTCTCTTCCCCACCCTCCCTCTCCACTGCCACCATACTAATAGTCTAATAGTCTCTGGATACCTGGAACACTCTGGTTTACCCCTCACCTTGGACCTTTGCACATGAGGAGCCCTCTAAGTGCAATTTCTTATCTCCTTACTTATCTCTCCTACTTTAGACCTCAGTTCAATTGTCAGTTTTTTGAGAAGCCTAGCCTGTGCTCTTTGAACTAGGTAGATATCCCAGCAATGTCCTTCCACAGCACCCTATGGTGATCCATCAAAGGAGACAGCACTTTATTATTTACTATCTATTTAGTTATCTGCCTTCATGTAGGCACTCGAATCACTATTACGGCAGGAACCGTTTCTATTGTGCTCACCACTGATTCCTCGGCTCCTAACATGATGCTTGTTCCCTATTAGATAACAGGTGCTTAGAAAATAAACTCCAACATTAACACATGCCTGACACATGAGTAGCTTATTTTATTCAATCAAGGTTTATTGAATCAATTCATGAGGACATGACAAAAATGGGATTCACACCAGTGAGTGTTTAATCCGAGCATTTCTAAAAGACATGACTTAATTCTTCAGGGGCCCAAGCTACTCTGGTCATTGGGATGCCACTTTGTTACTTCTCTCTGGACACAACTAGAAAGTGGAGGTCCACTTGTGTTGATGGTACCCTTTAACTCCTCACTCCACAACCTGTAATTTGTTTTTGCAGCGCAATTAGCAACCACATTACCTGCCTGTTTTAAGGCAGTATCCAAAATCTGTGGGAACATCAGGAAAGACAGGTACGTGGAAACCGAAAAGGAAATGTCATCCCCCTCTCCTCTGACGCCTTCCAAACACCACCTCCCTTTCTCCTCTTCCACAAAAACCTCTGCTCATCCCTAGCACAAAGTAATTCGATACACATTTACAAGATGACCATTATCCACGATCACTGTCCCAAAAGCCAAGTGGAAACACCAGTACTAAAGCCTAAAACTATTCAGCTGGGGAAGTCTTGCTCCTCTCAAGTTTCTAGTTACAGTATTCGGAAGTGCAAATAAGACCCGGCAGAGTGAGCATCCAATTCGTCTGAGTTCGAGCAGCATTTTATACGTGGTACTATAAGTATTTGTCCTTTGTGCCCTCATCTCAACACCTTGGGCTGTAAAGCACATTAAGAAAGAGTTTCTCAATTTATTTCTCAATCTCTGATGCTAGTTCAAAGCCAAGCACACAGCAGTCTTAAGTATTACTGAAAATAAATGAAACAGGCCACGTCTCCTCCGGCCTTGAACCTAAATACCCGTAAATGTGCACCCCTAAGCAAGACACTACACCGCGCTGGAATTCAGTTTCCCCATCTAGGCCTCCAAGGGCTCCTCAAACTGACAACCTCTAGGTCTAAAGCGCCGCGGAGATCTTGCCACACGTTTAAAAGCAGAGGGAAAACAAGCCCTCTATTATTTTCCGGCCCCACTGGGCGAGCGCGCGGCGCTGCGGATCACTCACCCTCCCTAAACCAGGAGGTCATGTAGCTCAGGATGTAGGTGGGATCCAGGATCTTCCTGACATAGTCGCCGAAGGCTTGCAGGTTCCGCCGCTGCTCGGTGGTCATGCCGGCCCCGGCTCCCCGCGAAGGCCCCGCTGCGCCCCGCGCCCTTCGAAGCCTCTCCAGAGAAAGAGGAGGTCGAGGCCAGCCGGGAAGGCAGGGACTTTCCGAGGAAACGAAACAGGAGAGGCGGAGCCGCCGAGGAAGTTGAACAACTAGAGGGAAAATCGAAACTGCAACTAGCGGCCGCCGGCGCGGGCGGGGCATCGGGTTGCAGACCTGGACGGCGCGGTGGGGGTGTCCTGCCGCGCCGAGGTCGCCCGCTGACCCGGGAGGACCGCAGAGGACCCCGGGGATGACTTTTTGTCTCGTGTGTCATCTTTTTTTGTTTTGCTGTCATAGCGGTAAAGTTGAGACCCAGTCAAATGCGCACAATGGAAGTCTGCGATTTGGTGGGTTTGGAAGACCGCGGGCCGGTGCAACCGCAGTTCCCAGCTCGCCTGGTCCCGTGGTCAGTGTATGACGTTTACCTCTATAGGAAACCGCCACCTGTTTTCCTAAACCACTGTAACCAGTTTGCATTTCCAACCGCAGCAAAGGAGAGCGCCATAGGTACACACACTGGTCAGCCTTTTTCTTCAAACAAACAAAAACTTTCATCTTGGTCGCTGTAAAATCGCATGTTATTGTGTTTTTAGCTTTAATTTCCTATATAATAAATGATGTTGGCCACATTTGCATAGGTTACTGGAATGCTTATATCTTCTTTTGGGAAGCATCTACTCCAATTCTTTTTTTTTTTGCCAGATTTTGGAGTTTTGTGTGTGGTTTTAATGGAGTAACAGGAGTGATTTATTCAGTCTGGATACAAAATTGCTAAATATACATATTCGAAATATCTTCTCCCAGTCTGTGGCTTACGTTTCATTTTCTCAAAGATGTATTTTGATGAGCAAAAGTTTGTATTGGTGAAATATAATTTATTAGTTTTTTCTTCTGTTTATTGCTTTTTGTCTTCTCTAATAAGACCTTTGCCTGCCCCGAGCATGCAAATATTCTATCTTTCCTGTTAGAATCTGTATGTTTTTAGTTTTTACTTTCAGTTCTATGGCTATCTCAGATTAATTTTGTTGTGCTGTGAGATAGGGGTCAAGGTTCATTCCTTTCCATACTTGCTTTTTTTTTTTTTGAGTCCGAGTCTCACCCTGTCACCCAGGCTGGAGTGCAATGGCATGCTCATGGCCACCTCAACCTCAACCTGCTAGGCTCTGGCAATCCTTCTGCCTCAGCCTCCCCAGTAGGTGGGACTACAGGTGCTCACCACCCACCCAGCAAATTTTTTGAATGTTTTGTAAGACAAAGTCTTGCTATGTTGCCTAGGCTGGTCTCGAACTCCTGGGCTCAAGCAATCCTCCAACCTGAGCCTCCCAAGTAGCTAGGACTACAGGCATGTGCCATGGCACCTGGCTATTCTTAAATTCCATTTTGAAGACAATTTAATAAATTTAATTAAAATGAATCAATTTAGCATAAATGGAATCATTTTTTACATTTTCATTTTCAAGTAATTTGTTGTCATAGAAATGCAAGTGATTTTTGGTTTTTGCATGATAATTGTTCTGGTAGTTGTTTTGTAAATTCCTTAAAATTTTCTAGGTAAATAATCATGTTATTTGTGAATACATAGTTTAACTTCTTCCTTTCCAAGTTTTGTACCCTCATTTCCTTACAGTTTTACTTCTTCCTTTCCAATCTTCATGCTTTTTATGTCCTTTCCTTTCCTTATTGTACTTCCTAAGACCTCCAATAGGAAGCTGAATATAAGTCGTGAGATCTGATTCTCTTGGTGGAAAAAAAAAGGTGAGAGTTGATATACCATTACCTTTTACTAATTTCAGTGGAGAAATGATCTATGTTTCACTTTAATTACAATGTTAGCTGTAAGTTTTTCTTAGATGCCCTTTATCAGATGGATAAAGTTCTTTAATTACTGGTTTGTTGAGAATTTTTACATTGCATGAGTGTTGAATATTTCAGATGTTTCTTTCTGCATCTATTAAAGTGATCATATGTTTTGTTAACCTACCAAGTTTCATTAATTGATTTTTGAATGTTAACCAGCATTCCTGGGATAAATCCCATTTGTTCATACTATAGCATTCTTTTTATATATTTCTGGATTCAATTTGCTGATATTTTAATAAAATATTTTTGTGCCTATGCTCATGAGGAATATTGGTCTGTAATTTTCTTTTCTTTTAATGCATCTTTTAGGTTCTGGTGTCAGGGTTATGCTAGCCTCATAAAACAAGAGCTTGTCTAAGATTGGTATAATATTTCTCCCATAAATGTTTAACAGAAATCACCAATAAAACCATGTGGGCTTGAAGTTTTGTTTGGTGATTCTTTATAATGAATTCAATTTATTTACTAAATATAAAGCAATTCTGATTTTTAAATACATCTTGAATTAGTTTTGGTGAGTTGTGCTTCTAAAGTGTTAAAAATAATTAAATGGGCCTATAATCCTAGCACTTTGGGAGGCCAGGGCGAGTAAATTGCTTGAGCCCGCGGCTCAAGACCACCCCAGGGAACTTGGCAAGACCTCATCTCTACAATAAAAAAATAAACAGCCACGCATGATAGTGCCCGTCTGTAGTTTCCGCTACTCAGAAGCCTGAGGCGGAAGGATCGCTGGAGCCCAGAAGTTTGACGCTGGGGTAGCCATGAACGTGTGTGCCATTGCACTCCAGCCTGGGCGAAGGAGTGAGACTCCAGCTCAAAAAAGCAAAAAACAAAAATATTGAAATGGGAGGTCACTAGACTGAAGCAGCTGTAACACCCTTGTTAAAGAGAAACTTAAGCTCAGCTGATGACAGGTATTCAACTTGGCATTAGTTATACCTTCTCATTTGGATAGTACAGATAAGGCAATTGCTCAAACTTTAATCATTCAAAAAATTTCCTTGTTCTGCTTCCCTTCAACCACCTCTAGCCAAGACCCAAACCACTTCGGTTTGTAGCTGCTCAATTCATGAATCACTGCTTAAGCACCTTAACATTTCCACATTAGTGGAAAAGTTTATCTTTTAACACAAGGAATCTGATCATTCCCTCTAAATTTTTGTTAAACTTACTGGCATAAGGTGTTCATGGTAGTCCATATTTCTTTTTGCTTTTTAAAAAAATCAATCTTTTCAGGGATTTACCAATTTTATTTGTCTTTTCAAAGACCAGCTTTCGTGTTAATAATTATCTTTTTCTGTTTTCTTTTTCATTGATTTCTGCTCTAATCATTAGTCTTTTCTTCTTCTTCCTTTGGGCTTAATTTGCTCTTCTTTTACTGGCTTATTTTAAGGTAGAAGCTTAGATCACTGACTTTATACTTTTTTCTCTTTTATATAAACCTTTGAGTCTATAAATTTCCCAGGAGAGAACTTCTACCATTCCATAAATTTTGATATACAGATGGTCCCTGACTTATGATGGCTACAGTTTTTTGACTTTACAAAGTGATACACATTCAATATAAACCATACTTTGAATTTTGATATTTTCTAGGCTAGTGATATGTGGTATGATACTGTCTCGAAATGCCAGGCAGTAACAGATCCAGGCTCTCACTTAATCATGCAATAAGGAGGGTAAAAACCAATATTCTACAGGTTAGGTGTATTAAATGCATTTTGACTTAGCAATACTTTCAACTTATGATAGGTCTATTAGGACATACCCTATCATAAGCCAAGGAGCACCTGTCATGTTTTTTTGGTTTTTTTTTTTGTTTGAGTTGAGCTCTCAATCTGTCACCCAATCTGGAGTTCAGTGGCATGATGATGGCTCACTGCAGCCTCAAACTCCTGGACTCAGGTGATTCCTCTGCCTCAGCCTCCCAAGCAACTGGGGACTACAGGCACATATTATCACACAGGCTAATTTTGTTTGTTTGTTTTTTGTAGAGACAAAGTCTCCCTATGCTGTCCAGGCTGGTCTTAGCTCCTGAGCTCAGGCAGTCTTTTTGCTTCAGCCTCCCAAAGTGCTGGAATTACAGGTGTGAGCCACTGCACCTTGCCTGTAATGTGTTTTCAATGTGACTTTATTTGCAATAGTTTCTAATACCCCTGTGATTTCTTCTTTAACCCCTGGGTAGACTTCTGATTTTAATCTATTGGGGTCAGAGAGCATATGCTGTAAGATTTCAATCTTTTGAAACGTATTGAAACTTGTTTTATGGCCCAGCATATGGACTAGCTTGTTATACATTCCAGGTGCACTTAGGAAGAATATGTCTTTTGCAGTTCTTGGGTGTAGTGTTCTACCATGTTGGTTATGTTTACAGTGTGGTTCAAGTTTCCTATATTTTTACTAACTTTCTGTCTACTTGTCCTGCCAAATTCTGAGAGGAAGTGTTAAAGTATACAACCATGATTATTGATTTTTCCACTTGTCCTTTTTGTTCTATAAGTTTTTGCCTCATAAATCTTGAAGCTCTATTATTAGATGCAATCACATTTAAGAATATTATGTCTTCCTGATAAATTACATATTTTATCATTATAAAATATCCCTTTTTGTCTGTTAATACAAAGTTTATATCAAAGTTTACTTCATGTGATGTTACTATAGCCATATCAGCTTTTTTATGCTTATTGTTTGCATAGTATATCTTTTTTCGATCCAATTGCTTTCAACATCTAGATTAAAATTTAAAGTGCATCTCTAGTATACAGCATATAGTCGAGTCTTGCTTTCTTATCCAGTCTGACTCTCTCTGCCATTTAATTGGAGCATTAAATCCATTTGCATTTAATTATTGATAAGGGTTTTAAAGTGTAATTTTGCTGTTTGTTGCATCAAATTTTGTTCTTCTCCTCCTCTGTTCCTTTGATTTGGGTTAAGCAAATATAACTGTAATCTCTTTTAGCTGTAACTTTTTGTACTCTTTTAGCTTATGTCTCTCTCCAAACACATATTTGTATACATATTTATGTATATATATGTATGTGTGTGTATATTTTAGTGGTTGCCCTAGGGATTACAATATGCATGCTCAATTTATTTCAGTCTACTTATAATTAATATTATAATAAATGAGGTAAAGTATAAGATCCTTACAACTACATAATTCCACTTATCCCACCCCAACCTATTGCTATTGTTGTCAGAATTTTTACTTCTATATATGTTACAAAATACATAATACAGTGTTATAAACTTCATTATTGTTAATTGTCTTTTAAATAAAATGAGAAAAAATTAGTCTTTTTAATTTTTCCAGACTGTTTGCCATTTCTGTTGCTATTAATTCCCTCTGGTACCCACTAGTTTCCATCTAATGTCATTTCCCATCTGGATTCTGCAATCTGTTAAGGCTTCTAGTGAATTTTTCATTTTAAATATTGCTTTTACAGTTTTATCCATTAGTTCTTTTTTCTGTTTCTTATGTCTCAACTGAAAACCTCTATCTGTTCATTCATCTTTTCCTTTAAGTTCATGTCCACATTTCTCATAATGTCTTTAAAGTCCTTGTCTACTAATTCCATCATCTTGGTTACAAGTCTGTCTTTGTGACTACTTCTCTTGGCAATGGGGTCATTCAAATGCCTAGTTGCTTTTTTGTTTTAATTTTACACTGGACATTATAGATATGTTACAGAATTTCTGGAGACTATGTTTCACTCTAAAAAGTACTGCTTTTTGAGCTACCATGACACTAAATTACCAGGTGATCACTTTGAACTCATAAAGGCCTTGTTTACTTATTGTGGTGGATATGTTTTAGTATTGCCCTTATTGCAAGGTAAAACCTTAATCTGGGTCATAGTCTTCCCTAGTAAACTGTGACCCTGAGGGGTTTCAGTAAAAAGCCCTATATGATGAGGTATCCAAAAAAACAGAATTATTTTTTGGACAGTGGGCCCCTGGTAGTACAGGCTTCCCTTGCTAGGTAAATGTTCCAGGAACCCATCAGCATCAATGTGCCAGCTAGCATTATGAGAGGCTGCGTTCGGCTTCAGTGAATTTTTTTTGGAGATTCTTTCAACGCGTTTGCCCAATTCATGATGGGTGATATACGTGAACAACCTGCCTACACTGCAGTTTTTGACTGAAAACAGCATGACCCCCGTGCCCCACCCACCCTATTTACCTGATCTTTCCCCAAGTGATTTTTTTGTTGTTGTTTCCCTGGATGAAAAAAGTTCTTAAAGGGAAACATTTTGCTGATGTGGAAGAAAGAAACAAAGAACAGAAGCACTAAAAGGCATCAAAATAGATGAGTTCAAAAACTGTAGAAAAGCATCTCAATAGGTGTATAGCGTGACACAGAGTACTTTGAAGGTGACTGGAGTTTAAACATGTAAGAATAAATACACAATTTTTTATAAATAAGTTCCAGGGTTTTTTGAGTCCCTCTCATATATTTCCCAATTCATCTAAGTTGGTGGGATTCAGTCTCCAAATTCTGTCTTCCCTGTGATGGCAGTTGAAATATCTATTGGGCCCTTTCAGCCTGCCAGCTATTGCTTACACAGGCTCCTTGGAATATTCCCTGCACATACACATTTCAGGATCAGATAAAGATTTGAGTGAAAATTATTTACAAATTTTAGGGCTTTGCCTCTGTGTCTCTTTTTCTTCTGAAATTTCACCCTCAAAATCCAGTCACTCTAGCAGCCCTGGGGTCCATCTTCTAACACAATGATTGAGGCTCTCTGCTTGCATTCTAGCCTCCATAAATTGTTCTCACACAATAAATTGCTCTCATACAGTGCAGTTCTTGTCTTTCAATAGTCTAATTTCCTCCAGTTTCTATCTTTTGATTTTTCTCCAGTGCCTTCAAGTTCTTTATGCCTTTTTGTTTTGTTTTGTTTTTGAGTCAGGGTCTCACTCTGTTGTACAGCCTGGAATACAGGGACACGATCACAGCTCATTGCAGCCTCAAACACCTGGGCTCAATCCATCCTCCTGCCTCAGCCTTCCGAGTAGCAGGGACTACAAGTGTGTACCTCCACATCTGGCTAATATTTTATCTCACTATGTTTTCTAGGCTCATCTCAAACTCCTGGGCTCAAGTGATTCTCTCACCTCAGGCTCCCAGAGTGCTGGGATTACAGGTGTGAGCCACCATGCCCAGCTGTCTTCATGTTTTTTATGTTTTGTCTGTGTTTATGATTGTTATTTCATTCAAGCTACTCTGACACTACTTGGATTTAGGTTTTTATCTGAGAAAAAGAAATCAGATCCAAAATTCCTTGTAAAAGGCAAAGACATGCCTCCTTTCATGCTACCAATGGAAAATAACATATTCCTGAATGACAATGGGTTTAGTAAACAACAGCAATTATAGTGTAGACTATATCTGAAAGAAGTGAATTCCTAAATGGAATCATTTGACAGATTTGTAGGTAAAATTTGACCATGGCCAGAGAAGGAAGAGAGTGTCACAAGATGGTAAGAAAGATGTTAGTTTTGGGCACTCCCTTCACCTGGGCACAATTTACTGAATACATGTATGAGTACTGTACCTACTAAATGCAAGGTACTATGATAAGCACTGGAGATAAGTGATAAAGAGCCTTCCCTAATGTTCTTCAAAGTCTGACTGGGGGAGGATGAAGAAAGATGTAAAAACACCAATAATTAAGTCATTGCCAAATGTGAAGTAATATGAAGAAAACTATTACAATGTAGCACCAAGGGAATACCTTTTTGAGCAGGTCACATTTCAGCTGATTCCTGAAGAAAAAGTAGGAATCAGCTATTCAAAAAAATCAGGAAGAGGGATTCCATGCAGGAAGACAGAATGTACAAAAAGGCTCAGAAAGAAGAACTAAAAGATACTTGTAGCTGAAACTTTGTAAATGGTAATGTAGTGCAGCTGAAAATGTAAACAGGGCCCTTTAGGCAAAAAAATGAAGTACAATGATGACATATTGCGGAGTTTTAGGCAAGGAGTAACATAATCTCATTAAATGTTTTTTTTTTTTTTTGAGTTGGAGTCTCACTCTTGTTACCCAGGCTGGAGTGCAGTGACACGCTCACAGCCACCACAGCTTCCACCTGCTAGGATCAGGCAATCCTTCTGCCTCAGCCTTCCAAGTAGCTGAAACTACAGATGCACGCCCCCAAGCCTGGCTAGTTTTTGTGATTTATTGTAGAGACAAGGTCTCACCAAGTTGCCCAAGCTGCCCAGATGAATTGGTCAGATCACCATGTAAACAGGGCTCAGGCAATCCTCTCACCTTGGCCTCCCAAGGTGCTGGGATTACAGGCTGAGCCACTGCACCCAGCCTCACTGCATTTTTAAAAAGCCCCTCTGACTCGTATACAGGATGATTAGATTGGTTTTGAGGTGATTCAAGTAAGAGATGATGAGGGCATAGATAAGGACAGTGGCAGGAAAGCACATAAAGTTAATTGTTTGAGATATAGTTTAGAGACAGGATTGAGTGAGTGGCGGCGGAAAGAATTGGGAAAAGAAAGGATACATTCCAGGGATCTGGTTGGAGCAACTGAGAGAATGGTAGTACTGTGACTAAAATGGAGAAGATAGTTTTAGAACTTACCACATTTTTGTGTAGAAGAAAGAACAGTGGATGTCACGTAGAATTAAGTGCGGTGAGCAGAAATACAGCAGAATCAGGGAATGAGGAGTAATGGGAGCTACTTATATTAGATGAGTTTGTCAGATCATCATGTAAACAAGCTCAGGCTAATGTGCTGGAAGATGAGAAACCACAGAGAGAATCCAATATAATCCCAGCCGAAGCCACTTACATCTGCAGACCTACCAGATGTCTGAAGACATAAGAACACCAGTCAAGACCAACTAGGCAGGCAGGGTCTCTAAGAACAAATGTGTTAGAGGTGGTATTATTGGTCAAGAGGCAGGGGTTGTGTTGGTCTGAGCCTACGCTGACCATACTGCCCAGCCAGACACTGAAATTTGGTGGTAGAGGTGGAAGGTTTGAGGAGAAAAAGGTATAAAAGAGTCATTATACCAAATACAGTGAGCAAGAATACTAGAGAAACTTGCCCTCTAAGGTAGTATATCATATGAAGCTGGACAGCTGGTTTTTATAGTGGCACCAATCTGCATAGTTACTGATTTCCTTCAGGGAACACTTACTTTACTAGGATGCATGTAGGCACAACTGAAGAGCTGGGTTCATCCAGATTGAAATCTCGCTAGGTAAAGTGTGAGCAAACTACAGCTTGCACGCCAAATCTGGCACATGGCTTGTTTTTATACAGCCTGAAAGCTAAAAATTGTTTTAACATTTAAAAAGTACTCTAGGAAAAAAACAAGGAATATACGACAGAGACTGCATATGGCCCACAAAAGCCCCAAATATTTACTGTCTCTTTAGAGAAAGTTTGCCAACCCCTACACTAGGTGAATGAGAAAGGAGAGCAAAAGAGTTGGAGGATATTGAAAGGGGAGTGATTTAAACACAACCCGGGGAACCATAGCTGGATATGAAGGGAAGTCAAGGAGGGTGACTGATAGAGGTCAAAAGATTATACTTCCCAGTCCTATATTCTGTCTAAAAATCATTAGTTATTTTTGGAGGCAGCCTAACCTGCTCCACCCAGAGCAACAGTTCTTGATATAACCACATGAAGGTAACAGAGAGGTGCTCCCAAGAATTTATTAAGATTAACCTCTCAAAAAGTCTGTTTATGTCCCATTGTAACTAGTGCACTCTATTAGATACAGAAGACAAAACTGAAGAGGCAATGAAAGAATATGGGACTATAGGGGAAAATCCTTGGTCTCTTTTGAAAGCTTCTTTGTCAGCCTCTTTAATGTTGCCTAGAATTCTCACTTTTGTCTCTGCTCTGCCTTCTCTCTCTGGAGTATCTCATCCTCCCACAGCCTCAATACTATTCCATTTCACAGTGACTCTTAAATCATCTCGCCAGCCCCAATCTCACCTCCAAAATTCACACTCCTATTTCCAGATACCCACTGGGAATCTACACCTGGATGTGTAACTTCTACTCCAGAAGTAATGATGAAAATGTTCTATATTTTCACTGGCCAATATGGTAGCTACCGGCTTCATGTGGCTTGCAAATTTATTTACTTACTTACTTACTTTATTTATTTATTTACTTACTTTTGAGTTGGAGTCTCACTCTGTTGCCCAGGCTGGAGTGTAGCGGCATGCTCATGGCCACCGCAGCCTTGACCTGCTGGGCTCAGGTGATCCTTCCACCTCAGCCTTCCAAGTAGCTGGAACTAAGGCACAAGCCACCACACCCAACTTATTTTTTTATTTATTGTAGAGATGAGGTCTCACCAGGTTGCCCAGGCTGGTCTCAAACCCCTGAACTTAGGTAATCCTCTTGCCTTGGCTTCCCAAAGTGCTGGGATTACAGGTTTCAGCCACCACGCATGGCCTCATGTAGCTATTTAAATTTAAATTAATTATAACTAAAAAAAAATGTAAAGTTCAGTTCCTGTCTTACCAGCCACATTTAAAGTATTCAATATCAACACATGGCTAGTAGCTACTATACCGAACAGCAGAGCTCTAAGGCAGCTGTCTCAAACCAAACTCATTTTCCTTATAAACCATTCCTATTCCTGTATTTCCCAATTTGGATATTGGTATCACCATGCATCTAACCTTTACATGGCAACAATAAAGTCTGGTCATCCCAGACTTTCTGTCTTCCTTACAGTCCTATCTCCATCTAAATGGTGCCCAGATCTTACCTAGCCTACCTGAGAAATCTCTTGAATCCAGTCTTTCCTGTTGTCACTGTTCTTGTATAGGTCCTTTTTGATACCTGGTTTGAGCTACTGCAAAGAGTCTCTTAAACAATCTTTTACCAAGGCGTCTCCACCCAAACGTTCTTCTACATTACTACTAGTTGTTTCTTAAAAACAAATCTTGATTGTTGCATTCCTACCTTCTTTAAAACTCCTGTTGGTTCCATCCTATTCATCCTTACATCCCTAGCATTTTGCATAGTCTTAGGCAAATGTACTCAATGTTTGATTAAAAAATGAGTTTACAGGTATAAAAGCAAAGAGCTAGTCCCTTGCTAGGAGACAACTATTCATGTAGACAAGCAGGAACTAGTCTCCTCCAGGCAAATTCTAGAAGATGCCTTATTTTGCCCCCTTGTGTCTGTATAAAAGTACATTACCAAAGTCCTAGAAAATCACAGGTGCAGATCCTACAGGGAGGAATTTAGTCTCAGAGCTTAGCCTAATTTGAAATCCATTTTCCTTTGCCTCTTGCTTTTCTCAGGCACAAACCCAGTGGCATTTACTATCCCTCAACATCCTTCCAGGCAAAGTAGGAAAGAATGTACCGCCAATCTTACTGTACTTTTTTAAATGGCCATATCTCACACTGTTTTCCAATACCTAAGTGATTTAGGTATTGACTAAAAACCCAGAACAAGGAAAAAAAATCATTTATTCAGCAAGTTTTAATTATCTTCTCTGTGCATGTATCAGCTGCTATAGAGGAACACAAATATAAAGGACAAGATATAATACCCATGACAAAACTACCATTTTCTTCTCCATTCTGTATTTCCTGCCATCACCCAGAGTATCTTTCCTGTCGAGGATACCTAAAGCCTCACACATTATCCTCAATTCCTATCACCCTCACCTCCCTCATTTCAATTTCAGTCATCCACTTCCAACCATGATTAGAATTAGACACTCACTAGAATTTCACTCTTCTTACTCCTGCCCCATCCCTACTTAAGCCTCCTTGGAAAATGAGTCCCTTAATATCTTCCTGTTCTCCAAGTCTATTTGTCATTCCATCACTTTCCCTTCACAACCCAGTGACTAGACTGCATCATTCCACCACCCTCACCAATAGTCCCTCGACTACTTTGCCTCTTTGTTCTTTTACTACTCATATACAGCAAAACTTCAATGGTAGATAAATCCACCCATTTATTCATTCATTATAAATATTGAATGCATACTATATATGTCCAACATCATTTTTTTCTATTCCCAGTGTTGAGTGTTACCAGGACAAAAAGAAATCACAAAACTGTGTCCCACAAATTTAAATATCTCACCTCAGCCAGGCTCTGTGACTCAGCCTGCAATCCCAGCACTTTGGGAAGCCGAGGTGAGTGGATTGCCTGAGCCCGCAGGTTTGAGACCGGCCCAGGCAACTTGGTGAGACCTCGTCTCTACAATAAAAAAAAAAAAAAAACTAGCTGGGCATGGTAGCACACACTTGTACTTCTAGCTAATTGGAAGGCTGAGGCCGAAGGATTGCCGGAGCCCAGCAGACAGACGCTGGGGTAGCCGTGAGCGTGCCACGGCAATGCATAGCCTGGTCAATAGAGTGAGACTCCAACTTTAAATAAATAATCATCTCATCTCGGGTGAGGTCTCAATACTAACCACTGATTCTTAATTAACCTTCTCTCCACACGCTTCAAGGGGCATTTTTCCACTCTTCTCAAGCCCAGCCCTACTCCTGATCATCATTCTTAGAAGACGGCATTCTTCCTATTCCATGGAGAAGAGGCTTTAGAACATGTATTCCTCATGTTCACACATCTACCCACAAGTATCTTTGTATGTTTTTACCTCCTTCCGCCATTTTAGAGTTAAGACTTGCCTTTGCCCATTGCTAGTTTACTTGCCTGTGCTCTGGATTGTTTCTTCCACTCAGAAACTGTACTTAGCTATTGCTCTCCTTCATTTTCAACCTTTTCTGCACTAGGGGCTCTTTCCCAAAAGGCTCACCTCTCTCCCTCCCACTTTAAGTGTGTATTTTTAAGCAAATCCTCTTTTTATACCCCTCTAGTTTAAACTCTATACTCTTCCATTCAGTTGGGCTTCTAGGATCCACATCTGAAGGTGCATCCACACTGAATGCTGTTGAAATTAGGTTTCTAACAGAGAAATGCCTCTCTCTGCTTCCCATTCCTTGGCCCCATTGATGGGAATACTGGGGTTGGACAGCCCAAACCAAATCACATTTGGACTTCGGCATCCCAAAGTGCCTTCCAAAAACTTTTCCAAGTCCAGACATGTGCTACTGGCAGGCTTAGCATGTTTACATCCTATACTGGCAGGAGGCTAGTTATCCTGCATGAAGGAAGAATTTCCATTAAGTGTGAGTTATTAGCTTGCCTCATTTAAGTCCCTACCCCTGTACACATTAGCCCTTCTTCACTGCAGACTGGATGAGTGAGCTAGAGAGGCCTGTTGCATTGGCTAACCGGAGAGCTGAGAAGGTCAAACTTCACTACTTAGACTTGGAGGTAAAAAGCAGTAGTAACAAGTTTTCCTGTTGTGAACCCATGGAAGGGTGATTTATGAGCAAGCACAAAGGTTTTGCACAAATTAAATAGAAGTCACAATACTGAAAACCTGAAAATAAAATGCCATGGACACTAAATTCAGATGAACAAGTTAAAAGAATACTAGTTAGGTTAAATGTGTACAGATAGTACATTTGTGCTTCTTGAAAGCATAAAGCAGGTCTTAGCCTATTTTTAAAATCTCCAAAACCTATTCATTCAACCAGTGGTTTAAGTACTTCCTCTGTAAAGTAGTGAAAGACTATAGCAGCACACCTACCTATGTTTCACAGAACTTCCCAACTATTTAGTAATCAGTTACAAACTGTGATGACTGTTCTGAGTTTGTGGTTGTTCAAAGAACAAGTAATGAAGAGGAAATAATGGGGTGGCAGGGAGAGGGCACACTTTAACATACACCTGGTTTAGTCAGGGTGGAGTTCAGTTCCCAGCAAAAGAAAAATGCCATGAAAAAAGGCTCTGATGTAAACAGAGAGCAACACTTCCACAGTTCTGAAGCAGGTGAGTGTGGCTGGACCGCAAATGAGTTGAGGGAAATGCTAAAAGCAGATCACAGCCTGAGTATGCAGCTATGTGAACCATAACATGTTGGATTTTCTGTCTGCTTTTAATGTCCTAAGAAAATGGGGTTTCAGGGAATGAAAATTAAAAGAAAATTTCCAAGATCTTTTGAATGCTGCATCAAGAATGGGAGGGGGACAGGGAGTGGGTGTAGAGCAACAGTGAAGACAGGTACATCCATGATGGTAGTACAGGTGAGAGATCTTGCTACCTAGATCAGATGGTATAGACACAATAGAAATATACCAAAACTACTGAATAATCAGGATTTGGTTGGATGAGGGGGCCGAAGGAAGAGGAATCAGACAGACTTGGAAATTTTTGGCTTGAATTCTCCTTCTCTGCTTTTGGAGCTTTAAACATATTTTCCTTTGCTAACAGCAACTCTATCCCTAGTTAATATCTACTTGTTTTCTGAATTCCAATTCAACTATTACTACCACCTGAGATTAGGCCCCTATAATATACTTTTGTAAGGGAATTACACTTTCTCTTCAGAGAATTTATTACACTTTGCAACACTGTAATTAAATAAATGTCTTAATTCAACAGTCTGTAAAGCACCGTGAGGACAGGGAGCATATCTGGTTTGCTCTATCACTAAAAGCTAGTACAGAACCTGCCACCTATTAGGCATTCCAATTTCTACTGAATGATGAACAAATGTGGTAGCAAGGCACACTGAAGGCTGAACTTAGATTGAATTCAAGCTCTGCTATTCACTGACAATTCCATCGGCCAAGATGTAATTTTATCATCTCTAAAACAAGATAAAACATGAATACAACCACTCTGGGTAAAAAAAAAAAAATCAGTGCAAAAGTAGCATGGCAAGGGTTTTGTGTTTTTAGTAAACACTACCTAATAGCACTTTGCTGAAGACAGAAAGCAAATAAGATACTTCTCAAAAGAACTAAAATAATCATTAAAACTAAAGTATTTGAAAATGCAGATCTACCTGAAATTCAGTATTTATGACAAAATTATACCCTTAGCTATTTTCAAGATTTTGGCCTTACAAAATAATCTTTTTTTTAAAAAAAAAATGATACTGCATAGGAAATTTTGATTCGTCTTTTAGAGTGTTACTATTTTATTTTTTCTTTTATTGAGTACACATCTGTTTTACTGGCAGTCCCGATAAACAAGTATATAAAGGAAATATTAAATTTTTCTTTTGGCAGAAGATAAACTGTGCAGATTAAAATGCCACAATTTAACCTGAAGAAATGGTTTTGAGTCATACAAATTTTTAAGAAGAAAAATAAAGACTGTTCAAAGGGATTCTCCTAGCTTATAACACATTTCCAGAATAACTCTCAAAAAAAAAAATTCAAAAATACTCATTGACTACCTTAAAAATATGTCAATACCATATGGCTTTATGAAATAACTTCTAAAATTTATATTTTTTTATTTAAAAAGGATCCCAAGTTTTAAATAAACTACTAGCAATATCATTTCCTTCACTTAAAAGTGCATATCTCTGAGGAGGGCATACATACTTTTTGAACAAATAATGATTTTTACAAATCAACACACACACAACAACAACAAAAAAAATCACTTAAAATATTTTAAGGGGGTAGAGTTTTCACCGAAAGTCATCTTTAAATAGACTGTAGTAGATGACATTGTTCCTTTTTTTTTTTTTTTCATACCATCAGAATTCTCAATGAGATGCTTTGGCAGTTTTAAGACATATCACAGTCTCTACCAAGAGACACTGACATTAATGATGTCCGTGGAGATGGCAATTGCCTTGATGGCTCAGTTTGAATAGATACATTACTGGGCTGGTTTTCCAAAGTAGAGGCAAAGGTACTCTCTTCTCTTACATCAAGAGTTTGTTCAACTGAAGCTGCCGGGGGTAGAATGTCATCTACAGTTTTGTTGGCTTTATTCAAGTTGTTAGTAAGTGTGGTAATATCACAATCCTTGTCCAGGACACCAAATTCATCTTCTATTGTAACTACATCTTTAGTTTCAAATGGTTCCAAGGAAGGAGCCAAAAACTCATTTTGTAGAGGATCTTGAGGACCATTATTATCACATTCTATATCTTCCTTGACTTCAGAATCCTTATCACTGTCACTGTCAATGGTAATTACAACTGGGGAACGTAAAGTGTTATCTCCATGGTGTTTCCTGTGTTTCTTCTTATGTTTCTTCTTTTTCTTTTTATGATGCTTGGTTGTATCGGTAGCTTTTCCTTCATAAACTATTTCTACACTTAGGCTCCTGGTCCTCCTTTTTCTCCTTTTGTGTTTTGTCTCTTTGTCTGATGATCGGCTGTCTGAAAAGCTGTCACTCTCATTTTTGTAGTTTCCATCTAGTTTTGATGAAGATTTTTGGTAATGGCTGTCCTTTACTTTAGAGGCAAATTCACGAGATGGTTGAACTACTTCACTGGCACCCTCCAAATGCCGTGTTTTGTATTTTCGTTTTCCTCCAGGTTTTTCATTTCTCACCCGGTCAGGCCCAGTAGATGCAGTCCTTGATCTGTTGCTAGACAGGCTCCTTGATCTGTGCCTTTCATAGTAGTAATATTTTCTTTCACTGTGATTATTTTTCTTCCTAGCATTTGTTCTTTCAGAAAATGATTGAATTCTAAATTCTGGACTTGAAGATTGTCTAGAATAATGAGCTCTGGACAGAGTCCGCCTCCTGTAAGATGATTCGTAGCCATCCCTGTCCTTGTTTCTACTATAATATGTGTACTCCCACTTATATCTGCTTCCATAATTATTTCTTAAATAATATCGATCTCTATTTCTGCTCCGTGATCTCCTTTTACCATGATCACTGCTACGAGATCTGCTTGTGCTTTCACTACTGAGGGACAAAGTTTGGCTTCTTCTCGACCAACTGCTATCTCTAGTTCTTGATCTTTTTTTGTCTCTTCTCCCTCTAGGTCTGCTACTCTCCCTGCTTCTGGATCGTTTGCTTTTCATTCTTTTCTTCCCATGATGCTTTCTATGATTCTTCTGATCATGTCCACTTCTACTCTGGGAACGTGAATCTGAACTTCTTGATCTTCCTCTCTTTCTGTGTCTATGGTTGTATGGAGAATATACTCTGTCTCCTCTCATAGATGAGCCCAGGTCTCTGGGAGATGACAATGATGTAGATCGTTTCTCTTCCTTCTTTGATTTGATTCTTGTACCAGAATTACAATGACCTTTATTCATTTGCTCATCCTTTCCAAGGACAGAGCGTGGAGATGAATACCTGCTAACATCACTATCACCAGAGCTGTAAGACTGCTCTTGTTCTTGTGTCTTCACCGTCTCCATTTTCTCATAAGAGCCTAATTCCTCAGAATCAGAGGATAATTCAACGAGTTCTGGGGTCCTCTCAGCTAGTGGTTTAACAAACCCAACAATGACACAATTATCTGAAGAAGAATCACTGTCATTATTTAGGTCCTCATTGGTTTGTACGTCTTGTATCTGAGACGTGGCTCCCCCTGTCACAAGCTCTTCATCTGAACTGTCAGAAGTGTTTAAAAGGGAAGACATGGCAACATGTACCTGCTCTGAGCTTGAGTAAGATGGTCCTGGAGTTTCATCATCCCAGGGCGCCTGACTAACAGTGGCAACATTAATATCCAGCTCTTGGGTCTCAGCCTCATCTGGAGAGATTGTTATGACTGAAGAATCAGAATGGCTGCCTTCTTCATATGAAGGAGCAGGGCAATCATAATTTGCATGTTGATCAAAGGCTGCCATGTTAAAAGGAGATCGAGCAAAACTGATAAATTCATGTATAAAATGTTCAGTTCGATTAAGTAAAAATGGTCTTAAGTCAGATACAAACGCCTGACTCTCCAAGTCATAGCGAGTAACATTACTCATGATAATATGTTGGACGATATTCACTAATGATCCATGAGCTCCAAAAAGAACTGTAAGTTCACGTTTTAGCCAGGGGACTAATCTGTGAAGGCAAGCCGGATTTCTACGGAAAAATTCAGCTGAAATATCCCTGTAGCGACCACCATCCTCAATATTTCTAACTCGAGCACCAGCACGATAGAGAGTACGTCTAAAATTAATAATATCTTGTTCTTGAATTTTCCGCAAAGACCTTTCATCGGCAGTACTTGGCCTCCTTATTGCAATCTGTCCCATAAATGAAGGGACTTCAGCATCTCTAGATCTTGCTGAAATGCCTAACCCTTCAAAGAGTACTCCACTATCTGGTGGAGTTGCTGTTCTTCTATTCACAGTACTACTAGGCGAATAAACAGAAGCACTTCGTTCCCTTGTCATAGTTGTCCGGTAGCGAAATCGTCGAACCTCGGGTGTGGCAAAAGAACCATTATATGAAGGTCTTAGGACATATTCCTTGAAGTCATCTTCTGCCCTCACAGAATGGAAAATAGAATCAAAGGGCTGTTTACATAGTGGACATTCAGCTTTGTTTTTTGACCATTCCTGTACACAGCGAAAACAGAACTTATGTAAGCAGCGATCTAAGTAAGACACATTATCAAATCTATCCAAGCATATAGGACACTTAGAATCAGGAGATGCATCAGCTGGTACTGTCTGTTGCAATTTGCTAGTGCCAGCTTTAGGTGAAAAGTTGTCCATTCTAAATTCCTTAGCGGCTGATGCCATTATCTGCAAAAGGGAAAGAAATATATCAGTAACCTGATAAAAGACGAATAACTAAATATTCTGAACAAAAAATGTAAATAAAGACCTTGAAACATACTTTAGTGAAAATACTTGAGTGGTTTATTACTTTTGTAATATAAAGTGGGAGTGTAGCATAATAATAATAGTACCTAAAGCACAAGCTCTTAAGTCAGATATCCTGGAACTGAATCCTGGGTTCCACACTATCAATGTGACTACATACATACTTGGCCTCACCAAGTTGGTCAGTTACTACTGTGCTTTAATTTCACCTGTAGGTCAGTGATAATAGAAGTTGCCTCATAGGGCTTGTGAAGATGCAAAAAGTCCTTGGAAAAGGTACCTGATACACTGTAAGCTTTCAAATATTATGTAATATTCCTTTTTTTTAAAAAAATGAGAAATATTTGACATACAGAAAATAATACAAGAAAAAAATACCAAGCACTCAGGTACCACAAGGATCCATGTATTCACTCAGATTGACCAACTGATATTTTTTCATTATTCCAGACTTTTAAATATTTTCCTGCTATCATTCTCCAGAAAACAAAAAACAAAAACATCAAAGTTATGTCTATGTAGTTTTATACCTTTCATATACATATGCCCCTAACAGTATAGGCCACTGATGTAGTTGTGATATTTTTGGTGTATATCTTTTTTCTTGAGTTGAAGCCTCACTGTCACCCAGGCTGGAATGCAGTAGCATACCCACAGCCATAGCAGCCTTGACCTGCTGGACTCATATCCTTCCGCCTCAGCCTTCCAAGTAGCTGGAACTACAGGTGCACGCTACCACGCCTGCCCAATTTTTTAATTTATTGTAGAAACAAGGTCTCACCAAGTTGGCCAGGCTGGTCTCAAATCCCTGGGCTCAGGCAATCCTCTCGCCTTGGCCTCCCCAAGTGCTGGGATTACAGGCTTGAGCCACCGCCCCCAGCCCTTGGTGTACTTTGTAAAAATAGGCTTGGTGAGATATAATTTACATACTCGAAAGTTCACCTGTTTAAACCAATTCTATGGTTTTTAAGTGAAAGAATCTTTCACTAAAAAGGAAACCTTTTAGTAAAGATTAAATAATAAATGTAAAAGCACTCAAGGGCAGTGCCTGGCTCATAACAACTGTTGAGTAAACATTAGCTGCTGTTATTGTTATTATGATACATTATTATTATTACTACACTATTATATTCAGTTAATCAATCACTGATTACTTTCAGCATTCCTAAGAAGTCTTCCTTAGCTTTTACTCAATCAAAAGTCAAACCAGAGTACTGTGATATCATGTTTATGGTTTCCTACTATTCTTTTCCCAGAAGTATATTAAAGATTAGGTTTTTTTTCTTTAAATGTATCCATTTATATTGCCTCATAACTTACAGAATGAATTTGTCAGAGCTAAAGTCTAGTGTGCATTATATTTAGGCCTTATTTTATGAAACCCCAAAGCTACATTCTATACTAATCGTTTTATGTATGCTAAATATTTGTTTCTTCCTTTACATTTCCCTCAGCCTGTTCAGTTTGAGAAATAACTTCCTCCAGGTCACACAAAACTCTTACCTCCTCTATCACAGGAAGTATATCACTAGCCAAAAGCTGTCAAGTTACTCAAATCACAGAATTGTAATTTTTATAATAGACTCATTGGCCTTAACAAACCATAAGAAAAACCAATAAATAAAGCCCAAAACAAAAACTTAAGACTGTGAAATACAAGTATTCCATCATAGGTTTCAAATTAAACTTGCTCATGTAGGGCATATCTTGGTTCTCTCAGAACCTTAAGAGAATCAATGCTAAACAAGAGTTTCTTCAGGGGTCTAGATATTTCTAATCTTCTGTTTTTTAGACTAGAAATACAAAAATCACCACTGTCTTGAAATATTTAACAGATTTTGAAAAGTAGAATTATAAATACCAGTACTGACTGCTTTTTGTAAATATATTTAACCTATGAAAACACTTCACATTTTCTCCTACTTCTAAACTTACCGACTCAGGAAAACACAAACACATACACACAGATAAAACTTTTAGGATCAAAGATAAAGCGTGTGTGTTGGGGAGGGGATAAAGAAAAGTGGGGAGGGATCTGGAGATGTTATCAGAAGACATGTACTGAAGACCAGGTTTCACCTAAAACTAGCTATGTAAACCACAGAAATCCATATTAACTCTAGACTTTCATTTTCCCCTCTACATAATTACTGGACTTGGAAAAAAGACTGGTGAATTCCAAGTTAATACATTTTATCTTCATTTGTTTCTTTGGAATGTAGAATTGTAGTGCTTACTAAACATTTCCAGTTACATAAATACTATAACCAAAAATGAATTTTTAAAGAAAATTATTAAGTAGTAAACTTGAAGTTGAAATAAAATCTCAGCTTAGTGTGACGTTTTAAAAACTGAAACCTTATTCTTCCCTTCTCTAGTTTTATAAGTCTGTTAACCACTTTGATACCGTAAGACTAAAAAATGACTGGTAATGTCCTCCAAAATAGGTCAAAGAACTAAAGAAATTAAAAATAGGTTAAAGAACAAAAGGAATTAAAGTTCTCTCTTGTATTTCTACATAGGAATTTTAGCTACCAAGAATAATTAAACTTCAACAGAAACATCAAACAATGTCAATGTATGTAGATCATTCAAAACTATTACTAAGTATGCAAATCAAAATGTTTTTTTAAAAAAATATAAATAAGCCAGGCGCAGAGGCTCATGCCTGTAATCCCAGCACTTTGGGAGGCCAAGGTGTAGAGGCGAGACCTCACCTCTACAAATAACCAAAAAATGAGCCAGGAATGGTGGCAAGTGCCTGTGGTTCCAGCTACTTGGAAGGCTGAGGCGGAAAGATCACCTGGGCCAAACAGGTCGAGGCTGCAGTGGCTGTGAGCATGCCACTGCACTCCAGCCTGGGAGACAGAGTGAGACTCCTACTCAAAAACAAACAAACAAATAAATATATGCATGTGTATATATAAATGAAGTAGAACATATGACCCAGTAATTCCACACATGTCCAAACAAAACCTGTATGCAAATATTCACAAGTGGCATTAGTCATAATAGCTCAAAAGCATAAACTCAAATATCCATCAGCTGATGAATGATTAATAAAACGTGGTCTGTTCATACAATGGAATATAATTTGGCAATAAAAAGGAATGAAGTACTGACATATGCTACAACCTGGATGAACTTTTTCATTATGCTAAATGAAAAAACAATTACTCACAAAAGACCATATTATATTTTACTATCTATATGAAACACCTAGAATAGGCAAATCTATAGCAATGGAAAATAGACTGGTGCTTGCTGGGACAGAAGTGAGGTTTCTTTCTGGGTTGATAAAAATGTTCTACAACTAAATTATAGTGATAGTTGCACAACTCTTGTAAATATACCAAAAACCATTGAACTATATGCTTTAAACAAATGAACTTTATGGATGGAATGTAAATTAAATCTCAACAAAACTGTTTAAAAATACAAATTAAGGCATAAAAACTGAGACAGCTAAAAGACAGATTAAGAATGGAAGATTTGCTAGAGGTACTAAATTTAGGTAGTAAAGGTGGACCTAATGGTAGACAGTGCTTCAGGTTCTAGAAAAAGCCTGTGTAAAGGTTTCTCTACCCTAGCACTCTAGGAATTATAACTGTAAGTCAATTTCCTCATAGAGATGATTGATAAGTTCTTCTGATCCCACTTCCTCCCAAATCCCAAGTAAAAAGCTTTCCATCTTCAGGATAAACTTATTAAGCCAACCCTTCCCTTTCCAAAATCTTCAGATCTGGTTTTAACAAGGATAAGAACCCTTCAAGTCACAATCTGGGAAAATTTCAGATAGAAACACACATATCTGAGGAATATGGATGGGAGAGACAAGCAATCAGGAGGTTGGAATCTATGTCCAGTCCTAGAATGGACATCTGAAAACTGCACAATGACGTAGGACTGCTCTGTATAGTCAGGAAGTCAGACTTCCTATAAAAGTCATGATATTCACTGTATATAAAACTGAATCACCTGCCTATTACATTTGAGGGAATGATGTTAATTCTAATGCAGAGCCAAGAATGAGATTTACCACCACTTATTAGTTGTGTGATTTGGAGGCAGTTATTTCTCAAACTTGCAAATTTTCTCAATTTTGAAATGGGATAAATAGGAGTCCCCATCTGAAAAGGTGTTCTTGTGAAGGGACATGTTCCATGAAAACCTTTAACACAGTGCTTGGTGCACAGTAAGAACTCAACCCTTTTCCTGTATGTTATGTGAAAATAAAGTTAAACCACTATACCTTTCTAAACTGCAGTTCAATCACCAATTTCCAAAGTGGACACAAAAGTTATAGGATGGACCCGTTACTATCAAACTTAATTTCAATTCCAGCAATAAAAAGAACTGCTTGGAGGCAGGGCTCAGTGGCTTAGCCTGTAATCCCAGCACTTTGGGAGGCCGAGGCAAGTGGATTGCCTGAGCTCATGGGTTCAAAATCAGCCCGGGCAACTTAGCGAGACCTCGTCTCTATAATAAATCAAAAATTAGCCGGACGTAGTAGGGTGCGCCTATAGTTCCAGCTACTTGGAAGGCTGAGGCAGAAAGATCTCCGGAACCCAGCAGGTCGACACTGGGGTGGTCGTGAGCGTGCCACTGCACTCCAGCCTGGGCAACAGAGTGAGACTCCAACTCAAAAAAGAAAAAGGAACTGCTTGGGAACTGCTTCCCCCTAAAGCCACTCATTCCAGATAATCATGATTGTTTTTGACTGACTGAATAGCTTTGCATTTCATGGACCAAAAAAACAAAAACAAAACAAATCCCTACTATTAGCCTTAGGTGGCTGTTTCTTAATGTATCTTAGATAATCTTGAGAATTACCTATCAAAAGGGCTATTCCCTTCTCCCAGCACCGCCCCCTTCCAGTCTACACATCAGCAGCCAACAGGGAAAGCTGCACTAACTGGATGGCGGAAGAAGTCACAGACGAGCAAGCCGGGCGCAGAACGTGCACCACGACACAGCCAAGTCCAACAGTCGCGGTGACAGTCGCTTCCTTTATTAAGAACTGCCACCAGCCAAGACCTAGGGGAGGCGCCCTGTGCATTACATAACCACAGCCAACTCGGACTGTCATTCCCATTTTACAGACAGACTCGGAGGTTTCGGGGACCCAACCAAGGTCACACACCCAGGGAGTGACGACGCCACCATTCCGTCTCTGCGTTTTTTGTCTGGTTTTGTTCTTCCCAGAGACCGAGCTCTTTCCAGTACGCGGCCAGGCTCGCGCGTCTCGGGAGCGCTTCCAGGAGATGCAGCCCCCGCCCGCCCATCAGCACGGATCCACAGGTGCGCCGCAGGAGCCGCCCGCCGGGACAGGCCCTGCCCGCGGAGGCCCGGGCGACCCGCAGGCCGCGACCGCAGCCCCGGGTTCCTGGGCCTTCCCCCCGGGCAGGAGCGCCGGCTCGCCAGCCCTCCCGACCCCCGCGCCCTATTGTTCCGTATCTCACTCACCTCGGAAGATGCCGACGCTGGCCCGGCCGGGGCGCTCGCCGTAAGCTCCCGACGGCCCAGAAAGCTGGGTCGGTGGCGGCAGGATCCGCGAAGGCGTACCCGACGACTTCTCCGCCTACCCTCCGAAGCGGGAGCCGGAGGGGGGGCTTCACCCTCCTCGCGAGACAGCGGGGACCCCAGCGGCTGCTGCTGCGAACCCTGTGACGTATAGCGCTCGTGACCAATGGCAGCTTGGGGGCGGGGCCGCGCGCGAGACCCGCCCCCCTCCCGGCTCCCGGCGCGTCAAAACACAACACCCGCCTTCGCAACGCATGCGGGGTAGACGCGCGCCGGCACCGAGGGAGGGGCCGAGAGCGCCCGGGCCCTTCCCCCACGGCGCCACCCCGGGCCCGAGGGGAGCAGGCCCCTCCCAGGCACCCATCCCTACCATCACTATCACTATCTAGTTATCACTCTTTGCTGGGGGTACGGGGCGAACTTACCTGGAAGACACACACGACTCGATCTTATTTAAACCTCACCCAAACTCTGCAAGTAGTTACTGAAATTATCTCTGGGGCACAGAGGCGGGAACCTCTGCAGTGCCGCTAAGAAATAACACCAGGATTCGAGTGGGATCCGAACTCGGAGCCCAACGAGTATCCGACAAAGTCTGGGGAGGAACAGGAGGGACCTTGTCCCCCAAACACGTCCCGTGTTCCTCCGCTTTTCCCCTTCCCACAACGCCTCGAAATCCGAATGAAGACGCTGAAGGGAGACCTGGGGTGTAAAGTGAGAGGACACGAGAGCCGAAAGCGGCCCTCGGCCAGATTCCGCCACGCAGGTCTCCAAGGTGAGCGGCCCTAACATTCCAGGGCTGGCCGCGGGGCGCTCGCCCGCCCAACGACCGCGCTCGGGGCTTGATATTCCACACGCGCCGCCGTTCCGAGCACATCACACAGCCTCCACACTTGTTGATCGCCCGGGACGTTATGGCGGGGAACACGAGCCACGTAGTTTTTCTTAGACGTTTGACTTGCATCATCAAGCCACTGCGTTCTCAAAAACTACGTTTCTCGGAAGGCGCAAGGAGCAGGGACTCCCACAACGATTTGTCACCCTTATATAAAATGGTGCTACGAACAGACGAACGTCTGACTACATCGAGTGGGAACAGATGCGGGGAGGGAGACGTTAATTCTTCCAGCGTTAGACGCCGAGGTAAGCTTCAAAACGTGGACCGTTTCTCAAACTTTTAAACGCACGAACGGCACGTTATTCTGCATTAATACTGCAACTGGTAAGGGAAACCAGTCGAGGGGGCACGCCTCACACTCTAGGCGGCAAAAGGAAAAGCTATTTTTAGCATTTTCTGGCTTATTTCCTTCCCTCCCTAAAAGGCGGGCTGGGACGACTCCCCCATCACGTGACCCGCCCCCAACTCCGGGCGGAAGAGGACGGAGAAAGCGCTCCTGGAAGCCCGAGGGCGGGCATTCGCGCCCGGCCGAAAGATGGCTGCTGCCGCCCGGCAGCCACCGCCTGGGAGGTTTCTGTAAGGCCCGCAGCTCCCGCCTGTTCCCGCGGACCGCCGCCGCCACCCCCTTACCATGAAGCCCGTGAGTCGTCGCACCCTGGACTGGATTTACTCGATGGTAGGTGCGGGGCCTGGCGGGGCTCCACCGTGTCGGCTCACGGGGCCCGCAGGCGGAGGGGCCCCAGCTCCTCAGCGCCCAGAAACTCCAAAATCCATCCCTGAATTAAGCATTTCACTCCCTCGCCTCGACTCCGCCTCTTCCTGGACGATACGCTCTTCCGCTTCTTACGTAAGGGCGGCGGGGCGTACCCGCCTCCGGAACCCGGTTTCTGGTCGTCTGTCGCTAGCATTCCCACCTTAGCAATGGCCCGCGGTCACCTGTGCGAGGGGAGGTAGCAGACTCTGATTGTGTTGCTTCGCCTTTGCGGCTTTTGTAGTTGCTGCTTGCCATCGTTTTACTTTCCTGGGGATACGTCATCTATGCATCCACGGTAGCTGCAAGACGAGAGCTGAGGAAGAGATACCCAGACAGAATCTTCGGATGAATGAAAATTTGTAACCCCTCTGGAGCTCATTCTCTGCAAACGTAGTTCTTTCCCTCATGCTTATTTAACAACCATGTAGACTTGAAAATAAAATTCATAATACTGTGTTCCCAAATTTGTTTTTTGCACAGTCCTTTATAATAAACACTATGTGCAAATTTCCCAAATACTTAAGAGGTCTTAGTCTTTTCCTATTCTCATATGACAAAATGAAATGCAACCTAGATCTGACAGCCTTTGAGTTAGCAGATCACAGATGGAATGACAAGCTTTCAACCAAGTTTCTAAATTACTTCTTTTAAGATGCCTCAGAAAACTTTCTGTAAAAAAAAAAAAAAGCATGAATTTGTGTTCTTGTATTTGTCTGTTGCAACATTTCACCCTGCTGCACACCTTCACACCAAATTAGAGTAAGTACTGTGGAAGGAAAAAGAAATTATCATTTAACTGAATACTTTTCTACATCCTGTTTTCCAAGTCAAGAATGGCCAGAAAAAGTGTAGGTCGTTGCTCATATAATTTGTTTAGCATATTCAGTTTTTATTTATTGTTAAGTTATTCAAAGAGCCTCAAATTGTACAATGTTTGGGAAGAAAAGTGACACATTTCTGAGAGTAAACTTTATTAAAGTTACTTTTCCAGAAAATGCATTCAGTAAATACAGTAATGCAGGAACAAACTTGGGCTCATAAGCCTTTGAAATTTTTATGTAATCTTCAATGATGTTGATCAGGAAATTCCTTCATTGGTGGAATTACTTCTCCAGTCTCCAGAATTGTATCACCCTAGGAAAAGAAGATACAATTAGTAGAAAAATCTTGACTTCATATGGAAAATCTAGTTGAACTCTGCCATTTTATGTATTTTTGAGTCGGAGTCTTATCCTATTGCCCAGGCTGGAGTGCAGTGGCATGCTCACAGCCACCGCAGCCTCGACCTGCTGGGCTCAGGTGATCCTTCCGCCTCAGCTTTCCAAGTAGCTGGAACCACAGGCGCATGCCTCCACGCCCAGCTAATTTTTTTTAAATTGTAGAGACAAGGTCTCCCCAAGTGGCCCAGGCTGGTCTCAAACCCCTGGACTCAGGCAATCCTTTTGCCTCTGCCTCCCAAGGGATTACAGACGTGAGCCAAAGCATCTGCCATTCACTTTAAAAGGGACCTAGACAAAGTAGAAGCTGTCTAAAGATAAGCAACCAGTATTCTAAATCTTAAGGTACAGTGAAATAATAGGGAAATCTGCACTCAGAAACAAAATAACCAGAAAGGGCACAAAAGCTGTGTTCTCCAAGTGATAAAGTAATCATCTTGACTTTGCATGGCCCCAAGAAACAGAAGCCCTAGAAAGAAGTTGCAAGGAAACATCTCCAGTTCAATATAAGGAGGTAATATATTCCCAACAACTGAATGTGTTAAGCAATCACCAATTTTGTTTGGCTTACATATTGAATACAGAATACTAACTTAGGCTGGTCAACTGGTCCAGGTGTCTTTTCAAACCTAGATAACAGTATGTGGTTGAAAGGGTATGAAAGGCAGAACCAAACAGTGAGAATCCTGGAACCTCCACTGACAAATTGTGTAATTTTATGCCGACTACTTAGCTTCAATTTCAGCCATGTGATGAAACAAATAGTTTCTGTCAGCGTGAAAGTCCATGACTGACTGAGCAGAGTAGAACTATCCCCACCCCTGCCATCCTCTGACCTGGGTACTGCTCGGGATTGTTATGCCATGAAGAAATAAACTTGTATTATGTTTAAGCCATTATACATCTGAGGGACAATTTGTTACCACAGCTAGCATTACCTTAACACAAAAATTAGTGCCTTGAAGTGGTACTAATGCTTCTATAATAAAAATCAAACTATGGAGCAGTGGCTCAGCAGTCTGGTAGCAAAGATATAGACACAGGAGGCTAAAAGATGGGGGGGAGGCAAGGGCAAACTATTTGGCAAAATGTCTCCTATAATAATCTGGAAGCAGACTGCCTAATGAACTCAAGGTTCCAGAAGAAAAGAGCTGTTATATGTTTGGATACTACTGGCTGCCTTGAGAATGTACTTTAAGAAGCATGAGCTCAGGTGAGAAGTGGTTGAATTGAGAGAAGACAAAAAATGGAGGGGAAGAGAAAGCTCCTTCAGTCCGCACTGGAGAATCTCTATTTCTGGTCCCCCCAGATTTTTTTTAAATTTAAAAATGAAGAGAATCTAAATATTCAGGACCTTGTGGTATTAGAAAATCAGATTCCCTCTTACTCCCTAAGCAGTAAGTGTTAAGAGATTCTGAGCGACAGAAGCTCAATAGAACTAAGTAAATGGGCTCAGCCCTATGGCAAAGGTCACACTAAAGTGAAGGTAGTCTTTTAACCAGTCTGTCTCAAATGGTCTCCACATAGCTGCCACTAAAATCAAAGAGGCAGATACATGAGGACAACGAAATGAGAAAAATTGATAACTATGTATACAAAGAACAGATACCGACATCAGGAACTGACTAGAAGCAAAAACTACCAAATATTTTTCTTTCTGTATCTACCAGATGCTGAGAAACCAAACATACAGTCTACAGTATCCTACAAATGTTTGAATTAAAACAACCTCTGGCATTTAATCTTCTGTGAGCAGGCAACAGATTCTGAAGGCTGTACAACCCCCTAAGGAAGGCATACTTCCCAGTAGCATTTAGATGTGGTCTCAATTGATAATGAAAAAGAAAGAACCCCCTGGAATGAGCCAGGAACCAGTAAGAACAATGAACAAAGGTGTTGCCTCCAGAAAACTAAATCAGTGCCCATTCAAGTAACTTCCCACACATAGGGTTTAGGAGTAACTACTAGGAGCAGTAGCTCACGCCTATAATCCTAGCATCTTGGGAGGCAGAAGCGAGAGGATTGCCTGAACCCACAGGTTCGAGACCAGCCTGGGCAACTTGGTGAGACCTTGTCTCTACAAAAAATAAATAAAAAATGAGCTGGCATGGTGGCACACACCTGTAGTTCCAGCTACTTGTAAGACTGAGGCAAAAGGATCGCCTGAGCCCAGCAAGTCAAGGCTGTCATGGCTATAAGCATGCCACTGCACTCCAGCTTGGATGACAGAGTAAGACTCCAAATCCAAAAAAAAAAGGGGGGGAGTGACTACTAGGAATTCAGAATTGCCAAGAGCCAGTGACTGCTGTGGCATCCAAATTCTACCACTGAGTGACTGGGGAGGCAAGGGATAAGGTTAACTTGCCTTTTTAGTTCACTGATCCTCAAATAAAAAGAAGTCATATCTAAACCTCACATACTATTGTCCATCATCTGGAGATCTTGGGTTTGGAGCTGGTTGTAATGATGGAATGCCGCTCTTTGGAATTTCTCCTTAACTAACTAAGTGTGTTATACGTGTGGGGAGAAGGAAGCAAAAAGTTGTGTGGTAACTAGAAGGAAGAAATGTGGCAGAGATTCCATGCATGGGAGTCTGAAGAGCACATACCCATGTGGGACAATGAGAATGAGTTCTAGCCAATAGCATTTGAGCATAATTGATGTACGCTACTTCCAAGCTTAGACCTTAAAACAGTCCACTGAAATATCCAGTCCTGTCTTCACCAATCACAATCTTAGAGGCTTCACATGCCAGAGGCACAACTATGAGACAGAGGAAGGATCACCTGATTCACACTAGACTGTGATGTTGATAAGAAATAAAGCTTTGTTTTGTTAAGCCACTGAGATTTGGAAGTTTGTTACTACCTATTTTATCCTAAAACACATGTACAAATGAGCATTCTTCAGTTCTTTGAAAGGGAAGATTCTCAAAGGGGTCATATGGCACAGAAAGAGGAAAAAAAACAGTGGTAAAAAATACAGAAATATGAGAAGTGTTATGGAATCACTGAAGCGGTCTTCTGAATAGAACCTTTTACTTTGAACAGTAAAAGACTAAAAAAAAAATTATTCAACTGATGAAACCAGCAAGTTAATTTCCTATTTTGAGACGACCTAAGCCCCAACATACATCAATTTTACAAGTTTACACAATGAAATAAAAGAAGCAACCCCCTACTATTTATTAAAGCAGAGTTGCAGCTGGGATGGTTGACCAATTTTGGTGGTTCTCACTAAAATTTCCTTGTTGTACCAGATAATGATTATTGTGACTAAGTCATTTGATTAAAACAGGAATCACACTAAGCTGTTTTTTTTAATTACAGAACTTTGAGTTATAGCAGTTCATCATATAGTAGTTCATCATATGTGTTACTAGAAAATAGAAAAGAACATAACATGTATTTTACTATGCTATACAGTAACCTCACATACAGTAAAAATACCAGTTGACAACTGAGTAACTTTTCTTTTTTTTTTTTTTTCTTGAGTTGAAGTCTCACTCTGTCACCCAGACTGGAGTGCAGTGGCTGCTCCTGGCCACCGCAGTCTCAACCTGCTGGGCTCCAGCGATCCTTCCGCCTCAGCCTTCCAAGTAGCCGGAATTACAGGCATGCACTACCATGCCCGGCTGATTTTTTGATTTATTGTAGAGATGAGGTCTTGCTGCCCAGGCAGGTCTCGAACCCGCGGCTCAGGCAATCCACTCATCTCAGCCTCCCAAAGGCGGGGGATTACAGGCTGAGCCACCGAGCCCGGCTCTGAGTAACTTTTAATGCTAAAAGAACTCATTTTAAATTAGTATTATAGCTTACATATTCATAGTATAAAATTTGAAACACATTAATAGATTTTAAATTCACAGAGAGATTAAGGTCAAACCTTGAAAAAAGGCAGAGTCATAGGAAATCAGAGTTTGGAAAAAGTAGCAGACATTCAGTTGCTGTCACCACACATAGGTGTCTTCTCAGACTGATGCCCTACAGTCCTTTACCTAACATGAAACAGATGCCAGTGAAAACTTGTTGGTGCTTTCAACTCACTTTAGGACAATCAAGATCACAAAACAAGCTTTATTGCCGGCTGAAAATAATGCACCCACTCCCCATTTCAGATATAATCACAACCTCACACTATTTCCTCTTTTTTAACAAGAATGCACTTAAACTGACAGTGAGAAGGAACATTTTAATCTAATCATCACTAAGAAGGGGAGGAAAATGAAAGAGAAAAATAATGAACACAAGAAAAATCAGAGAAGTTTTAAGACTTACTGGAAATACTCTGGGCTTCCTTTCAACGATGGCATATGGTTTTGTCTGCAATAAAAGTAATTCTGTATTAATTGTATTAAGAGTTTCTTCTGACAATTAAATAAGTCATGTCCCAAATTTTATTTTATTTTATTTATCTATTTTTTTGAGTTGGAGTCTCACTCTGTCACCCAGACTGGAGTGCAGTGGCCACTCCCGGCCACTGCAGCCTCAACCTGCTGGGCTCCGGCAATCCTTCCGCCTCAGCCTTCCAAGTAGCTGGAACTACAGGCACACGCTACCACGCCCGGCTAATTTTTTTGATTTATTGTAGAGATGAGGTCTCACTAAGTTGCCCAGGCGGGTCTCGAACCCGCGGGTTCAGCCAATCCACTCACCTCAGCCTCCCAAGGCGCAGGATTATAGGATGAGCCACCGAGCCTGACTCATGTCCCAAATTTTAACTTAAGGCTCAAACTTTCACAGAACTCCAGACTCACAAATCCATTTCCTCAACATCTCTACTTAGCTATCAAATAGGCATCTGAAACTAACCAAGTCTAGCTTCCCCCAGCTCCAAACTGTTCATCTTCATGTCCCCATCAGTAAATGGCACTTTCATTCCTCCAGTTACAAAGCCAAAAACCTTGACTCCTCAGCGAAACTGGTAGAAGAAAACACCCCAAACCAAGTTGCTTCTCATCACCTCTAATACTACTACCCTTGTCCAAGCCTCTGTAATATTTTCACCTGGACTACCAAATAATACCTTCTGACCTCCTACACAAGTGGAAGCAGGCTATTCTTCATAATGCAGGCAGAGTAGAGTGATCCCTTTAAAATGTGTCACTCTTCTACTAAAAGTTTCATAATTCTTAAAGAAAAAGCCAGAGTCCTTGCTGTGACCTCTAAGACTCTGGCTACTTTTCTGATCACTCTCCCTCAGTCACTGCACTGTAACCACAGCAGCTCCCCTACAAGCTTTGCGATCCAGCCAAGCCTGCCTGTGCCTCAGGGTCTTTGTACTTCATGCCTATACTCGACTTGAAATGCTCTTCTTCTAAATAGGACAGGGGAGCCAAAAACTTGGAATTTATTTATTTTAAAAGTTGTGTATTTCTTCTTACATGTTTAAACTTCAGTCACTTTCAAAGTACACTCCATGGGATGCAATACAGCTAGCAAGAAGCTTTTTCCACTGCTCAAAACAGTTTTGAACTCATCAATTTTGATGCCTTTTAGTGCTTCCCACATTTTTTGTTTCATCTTTTCCACATCAACAAAACGTTTCCCTTTGAGCGATTTTTCCATCCAGGGAAACAAAAAAAAAGTCGCTTGGAGCAAGATCAGGTGACAAAGGGGGGAATGGGGGTCATGCCATTTATGGTCAAAACCTGCTGAACACTCAGCAAGGTGTGGGCGGATGTGCTCATAAATCACCCACCATGAAATGGGTAACATGTTGAAAGGTTCTCCAAAAAAAAAAAATTCACTGAGGCCAAACGCACTCTTTCACAACAATGCTAGCTGCACGCTGATGCTGATGGATACCTAGCAGAGGAAGCCTGTACACAAGGAGCCCGCCCTCCAAAAGATAATTCCAGTTTTTTTTGGGGGGGGTCCTCTCTTGTATACAAACTTAGTTGACAAAGCAGCAGTAGGGTTTCAGAAAACTGACTCCAATTTTGAAAGTTCTACTGTGGGTAAAATGCTATCAAACAGCATCACATGCTACAGAGAAACCTGTGAAAGTAACAGTCGATCGATGTGGCAAACTTTATTACAGTCTAATTTTAAGAAATTGCCACAGCCACCCCAACCTTCAGCAACCATCACTCTGGATCGGTCAGCAGTAATCAACATGGAGAAAAGACTCTCCACGAGCAAAAGGATCATTACTCGCTGGAGGATCAAATGATCATTAGCATTTTTTAACAATAAAGTATTTTTCTATTACTTTTTAGAATTAAGGTATGTACTTTTTAGACACAATGCTATTGCACACTTTAATAGACTACAGCATAATGTGAACATGAATTTTATATGCACTAGAAAACCAAAAATTCATATGGCTTCCTTTATCACAGTGGTCTGGAAACAAACACACAATATCTGAGGTATTGTCTGTATTTGATATATATAACCAATCTCCTGTCACCACAACCATACCCCAGTGTGAATACCCTCCTCACCTCACACAGGTTCTAATATCTTATTCTAGGTTGCTGTCTGCATCATTACCCCATAACTCTTCCTCCAGGTGTCCTCCTCCCTGTACTCAAGTTCCAATATGCTACTCCAAGTTGTTGCCGCTGCAGCTCCCCAAAAAGGTGTGCTCAGCCTCCTCCACTGCAACCCACTCAGGATTTAACATCCCTCAATTGGTAAAAGAATGCCTTCCTCACTCTTTTGTGTTCCAGTACTCCATGCTGGGCAGCCACCATTGCTCCCCCTGCCACACCACTCTCCAAAATGCATGCCCTCTTCAACCTGCCTGGGATTTAACACCCTGCACCAGACTGTCCTTTTCCTAGCCTTTAAAATATTACAACTTGTCCAGTTCAATTAGCCCATGCAAGATCTTTCAGTGAAGAAGTTCAAGCTTTTGAATATCCTGAATTCTAAGAAATAAAGTTGTGAAAAATCAGGTAAAATCTAGGAAAGAGAAATGGGGTGATGATAAAGATCACCTTTGTCTATTTCTAATTTTATTTTATACCAGATCTATGCTTAAAAAGAAGCAGAAATTATTTTCTCCTTTTCTACTCAGGACCTCAAGTTTACACTAGTATTATTAGGTCAGCTACATTGTGATCATTTAAACTATTTCTATGAGGAAATGCATCTTAAGTTATAAACTAATATAAAGAGAATTTTTTTTGAAAAACCATACTTAATTACTTAATTGCCATTAAACCTAACCTAAAAGGATTCAAAGTACTTCAAAATTTATAAGTGGCAGATTATTTCCAATGAGTCAAGGAAAGGCATACCCAAACTGAAAATAATCTTGGACAATATTAAAAAGAAATTCTGAAAAGTACATACTTAAACCATACTTACATTCACATGATACTTGATATAATAATGAATAATCCAGACAGGTATAAGCATATGAGTAAAAGCAAAAATACTGCTTCGGTATACCTTATACATCTAGGGGGAAAAACACATACAAAGAATAAACACATCTCATTTTTTATGTTTGTGGTAGAAAAAAAGAGTATCATATAACAATGTCATGATTATTTTACAAATCTCTAAGTGGTACGTATTTTCTTATAGTCTTTGCCTAACCTCATTTACTCAAATATTTTTTACTAAATGTAGGGCCTGCTAGAAGATACCTACAAAGTGCAGACCAAACAAGGTTTAAGGTAAGTAACATTTTGCAAGACTGTATTAAGGCATTTATACATTTTGGTTTTCTTTATACAAGACTTCAAAAAATATCCTTATAAGTGTGTTAATGATAAAACATAGCAAAAGTAATGAAAGAATAATTTCAATGAATTTAACCAGAGAAATCAAACTTATTCAATTTTTCACATAAAGTCATCTCTAATTTTACAATTTCAGATACCCACAATCAACACCACTTACATTATTGTAGGTGTAAGGCAGACAGCCTTGAGCACACCAATACTAGAAAAAGAATGTTTTACATACTGAGATGTGATGTTTCACGCTCACTCTGAGATGACTTCTGGTATACTATCTATAACTTAAATATTATAAGAGATAGGATTATAGAAGAAAAAACAAAGTAAGATGAATTTCAACAAATGATTATTTACTTTCTTAGATCATTGATGGGTACGATGTCAACTTTCAACCAGTGGCTGCCCAAACCAACAGACAATGTCAGGGATTCAAAGGGTTGAGTTAAAGAGTTTAATTTTACCACCATAAATATCTAAAACCACTTTCCCAAAAAATTTGCACTAATTCTGTTGCACTATACTTTGTACCACAGTAAGAAAGTGGATACATTTCTACCTTAAATTTCTACCTCAAATGAGTAAGGAAATGAAGTGACACATGTAAAACCCTCAGCAAAGTATCAGCCAGATAGCAAGCACCCAAGTGTTACCTAAAAGTATTAAGTAATCATTTACCAATGTCAGTAACTGAAAGCACTTCTGAGACGTGTTTAACAGCCTTAATCAGTGCGATATAATGAAAAGGCCTCGAGAAAATACCCAGAGAAAATACAGTCCTTAAATGAGTGGTTTTCTTCAAAGTCCAGGAATGTCATTTTTTAAAATACCAACAAGACCCTATCTTTGATGGTGGTCTCATGGGGCTGTACTACCAGCTCGGGACTCAGTGTCCTCTAGTAGCTGGGTGCAGTGTTAGTTGGTCTCTAGAACCTCAATCTTAAAAGTTAGACAAGTGTCCGCAAGGGCTAAAATCACATAATTTTAACTCCAGCGAGGACCTGGCTGCTATTCTGAGGAACTATTTCCACAATCGAAGGAAAAACATGCAGTGTCCTGTAAAACCTAAGTAAAGATTCGCCTCCTTCTCACACTTGACAGCACAAAGGCGTGATTCTCCCAGAGTCATACATGTTCCTGAACTCCGCACTCAAGGGCCAGGACTCGGCGCAAGGCACAGAGCGGTGTCAATCCCTGGTGTGGCAGCAATGAGCGGACATGCAAGGGCCGGGTTGGCGGCCGAGTGGTGTGTGTGTACGGGACCGAGGAGCGCCATCACTCACCATGTTCCTCCAAGGGCTCGGATTTTGCAAGAATTTATTCCAGAATTTCTCCATAGGCCACATCCTCTGAGGGGGCAGCACCGGCTCCCGAGGGCTCAGCTCCTGGTCCTTCAGCCATCGCCTTCTCAGCTCTCGCAGCTGCTGCAGCCGCAGTTTCTCATCTGGCGTGTACCCCGACATGTCGCCGCTGGTCCCAAAGCAGAAGGACCCGGCGCGCCCACAAACTCAGGGCTGGTCACTTAAGCGCGCTCCCGTTTTGCAAAGCGACCTTGCGAGGACGCCTGGGACCGGCGCACGGCTATGACGTCACGAGTCGATCCTCCCTCTGCCGAGGCCCCCACTTCCTCGCCAGGAGAGCAGAGTCCGAGCATGCGCAGAACCCTCTGACCCACCCGCTCCCCCGCCCGCACGGCTTCCTGAGCCCAGATTAAAAGCGGGTGAAGGTGGGAAGGACTTTAGTTTGGGCATGAGTAGGGGAAGTGACAGGCCAGGAGAAAGGATGCGAGATCAGAGCACTGGAGGTTTTGATAAGGAAGAACTTGCCTACCGGGAATAGGAAAGATGAGCGTGTGCGTTTCAGGGTATATGATGTCCAGATGCAAAACTCTTTGCTTGCCTTTCCCACCTTGAAATTCTTCTAACCGTAGCCTAGAGAGTCTGTGAAGATAGTTACAGCTGGGAAGTTCAAATCCCAGCTGTTACCGGTAAAGCGACTTTGAGTGGCTGCCTCAGTCTGTCCCTCCATCTGTACAGCAGAAGTAAAAAGAGTAGCTTGATACTAGCAGAATTACATATCTTTAACCCCGCAATATGTAGTAAAAATATGAAAGGGTAGGCACGACTATTCACTGCAGCACGATTTATAATAGCAAAATAATAGAAATTACCCCAAAAGTCTTTAATAAAGGACTGGCTAAAAAAATTATGGTACCGCTGTCAAAAGACAAAATCCGGCCAGGCGCAGTGGTTCAAGCCTGTAATCCCTGCACTTTGGGAGGCAGAGGCTAGAGAAAGGCCTGAGCTTAGGGGTTCGAGATCAGCGTGAGCAACGTGGTAAGCCCTCGTCTCTACAATCAATCAAAAAATTAGCCAGACGTGATGGCACATGCCTGTGGTTCCAGCTACTTGGAAGACTGAGGAGGAAAAATCACCTGAGCCCAGCATGAGCGTGCCATTGCACTCCAGCCTGGGTGACAGAGTGAGACTCCGACTCAAAAATTTTAAAAAAGACAGAATTGTAACAAATTAGTTTGAAGATCTTAATTGGCTTTTATTTGCGATTCTAGAATTGGGCAACACCTTGATCTATAAAGTAGAATGAGTGTTCTGAAGAACTGAGCAGAGGAAGTTGGCTTTATAGGCAGAAAATGGCTGAAGAAAGAAGAAACAACAAAAAGATTGGTCATTTCAAAGTTAATTTCTTCTTAAGGTTAAAGCAGAAGGGACTCCCTTATTTTGCTGACTCAGGTTGACTGGAATCTCCAGTTTTATGGAAAACTGGTCCATTTCAAAGTTCAGTTTGATTACATGGTACTTAGCACAAATAACTCCATTCTGGTTTGATCTTGTCTCCTGGTGCATAAGGCTAATCCAAAACAATAACCGCCCATAAAATTTGTTTCACGCAACAAAGCAATGGAGTGTTTATGCAGTCATGAAAAGTATAAGGAATAACTTTATACACAACTGTGGAGTATATCCAGAATATATTATTAGGTGGGGGAAAAAAAGAGAGAGAAGTTTATATAGTATGCTACCTTTTATGCAGAAAGGGAAAGATGGTAATAATAGTAAATATATATTTATATTTGCTTAAATTTTAAATAATGGAAAGAAAAGCAATTAATTGTTTTAATGTTACCTATGGGAGAGTAAAAAAATAGGATGGGGAGACAGGGATCGAAGATAGACATCTCTGAAAATATCTTCTTTCATAAATTTGACTTTAGAATCAAATAAATATTTCATATTGTTAAGCTAAATTTGGTTTGAGGATACCTACTTTGAGTCGTTACATAATGAACAGCAATCCAGCTTAGTATGCAAACTAACTGAAATTCTAACTTAGGAGTGTACTTTTGTAACAAATATCTGAGTCTCGGCCAATCATAGTAGCCAGGCTTCAGTTAGCCAACTGATCAAATCGTGTTCAAGGCAAATGCTAAGCTGTAGCCTCCAATCACACTGTTTCTCTACCTCACTTACATTTTCTGTCCATAAATACTGCCAACTCACTTTGTGGAGCAGAGCTCTTCGAACTTCTGGTTCCGAGGGATGCTCAATTTGCAAATTGTTCTTTGCTCAATTAAACTCTGCTAAATTTAATCTGTCTAAAGTCTTTTATTTGAACAATATCACTGTAAAACAAAATTAAATTTACAAAAAGCAGTCCCTAAAAATCAAGTAAAACCACACAGATTTAACTGCTCTACTTAGTGACATAATCTCAAAGGCACACACCCTTGGAAAAACTTGGAGGTTAGAAGTGCCAACCCAAGCCGGGTTCGGTGGCTCAGCCTGTAATCCCGCGCCTTTGGGAGGCTGAGGTGAGTGGATTGCCTGAGTCCGCGGGTTCGAGACCCGCCTGGGCAGGCGAGACCTCATCTGTACAATAAATCAAAAAATTAGCCGGGTGTGGTAGCGTGCGCCTGTAATTCTGGCTACTCGGAAGGCTGATGCAGAAGGATCGCCGGAGCCCAGCAGGTCGAGGCTGCGGTGGCCGGGAGTGGCCACTGCACTCCAGTCTGGGTGACAGAGTGAGACTCCAACTCAAAAAAAAAAAAAGAAAACAAGTGCCAACCCTACTCCTTCCCCCCATACACAGTTGAAAATTGGCATAAAACTTTGAGAGACAGTGTCTCACTCTGTCACCCAGGCTGGAGTGCAGTGGCACAATCACAGCTCACTGCAGCCTCAAACTTCTGGGTTCAAGCAATCTTCCCGCCTTAGCCTCCCAAGAAGCTAATACTACAGGCTTGTGCCACCATGCCTGGCTTATTTATTTATTCAGACTTTTAATTTGAGACAAGTTCTTGTTTTGTTATCCAGGCTGGTCTCCAACTGTTGGCCTCAAGTGATCCTCCTGCCTAGGCCTCCCAAAGTGCTGGGATTACAGATGTGTACCACCACACCCAGCCTGTGTATAACTTTTAACTCCCCAAAAACAGTAACTACTAATAGCCTACTGTTGACCAGAAGCCTTGCTGATAACGTATATTCACACATCTGTTAATGTTGTATGTATTACAGTCTTACAATAGAGTAAGCTAGAGAGAAAAATTGTTATTAAGAAAATTATATTAAGGAGAAGAGGAAGGGTTGGTCTTGCTATCTCAGGAATGGCAATGTTAGAAGAAAATCTATGTGTAAGTGGACTCTCAAAGTTTAAACCTGTGCTGTTCAAGGGTCCGTTGTAACTTTAAACCATCACGTTACCATACATCCATGGAGAGATAAAACTCAAAGACAATAAATTATCCCAAAAAGTCCTTTAACTGTTTAATCATATTGTTGATAGTGGTCATGGTAGTAGTGGTATTGTTTTCTGAAACTGAAAATAAGTATTATGTTAGTACTGTAAAGAACTGGTATTTTGAGTATGAAAAAAAGACATATATATAAATCGTATGAGTTTAAGCAAAAACTCTAGTCCTGAATTTTGAACAGGAAGAATAAGTATAAACTCATAATGTATTTTATCTGTAAAAATATATATCATTTTGTTGAAAATGACTTAAAAACAGCCAAACTCATAACCAAGAGCATCTCTTGTTCCTAGACTGTGATTTTTAAAATACCATTTTCAAGCCAGGTGCGGTGGCTCAAACCTGTAATCCTAGCACTTTGGGAGGCCAAAGTGAGATGATTACCTGAGCCCATGGGTTCAAGACTAGCCTGGGCAACTTGGTGCAGACCTTATCTCTACAATAATCGAAAAATTAGCCAGGCATGGTAGCGCCTGTAGTTCTGGCTACTTGGAAAGCTGAGGAGGAAGGATCACCAGAGCCCAGCAGGTTGATGCTGGGATGGCCGTGAGAATGCCACTGCACTCCAGCCTGGGTGATGGAGTGAGACTCCAACTCAAAAATAAAAAAATAAAATAAAATACCATTTTCCATGAACTAGGATTTCTTGAAGCAGCAGTTCTTAAACATTTTGCTTTCAAGAATTCTTTAAACTCTTTAAAACTGTTGAGTTCTTGTTTACGTGGGTTATATCTATTAATGTTTACTGAATTAGAAATTAAATGATTTAAAATAACAGTATATCCATCAACAAAAGTTATTTAGTGAGAAGAATGGCATTATTTTACATTTTTATAATTGTCTTTAATATCTGGCTTTTATGGCAGCACAATTGTTATTTCTGCATTCAATCATAACATAACACATCATGTAGCCTCTGGATATCTCCACGTACATTTATCAGATGATAAGAGTTTATAAAGGACAAAATAAAAAGAGGAAATAGCTCTCTAAATTCATGGATTCCAAATCATACATTTAACCAACTGTGGATCAAAAGTATTTGGTGAAAACATGATAAAATAACAATACAACAATAAAAAGTAATACAAATTTAAAAACAATAGAACATAATTATTATTAACACAGCATTTACATTGCATTAAGCATTACAAGAAATCTAGAGATAATTTAAAGTATAGGATGACATATGTAGGTTACAGCAAATACTATCCTATTTTATATAAGGGTGTTAATCTAACTAAAATCTGTCCTGAGAAAACCTCCATGTCTTCATATTTGAGTTGTCATGTAGGAACTGCAACCTATCTTAAAAGTTAAACTGGAAACCTAACAATAGCTAAGTCTCAGCCAATCACAGCAGTCACACTTCAGCTACTCACAGGAGGCTAGCTGTTCACACCATGCTCAACTAAGACAAATGTCCAGCTGTGACCAGTTTTTTGTTTTGTTTGAGTTGGAGTCTGGAGTGCCGTGGCACTCTCACAGCCACCCCAGCATCAACATGCTGGGCGCCAGCGATCATTCCACCTCAGCCTTCCAAGTAGCTGGAACTACAGGTACGCTACCACACCCAGCAAATTTTTAATTTATGTACAGATGAGGTCTCACCAAGTTGCCCAGGCTGGTCCCGAACCAGCAGGCTCAGGCAATTCACTTGCCTCAGCCTCCCAAAGTGCTGGGATTACATACTGAGCCACAAAGCCCAGTCTTTTTTTTAATGAATTCAATTTATTATCATAATTACCTTTTGATTAGTAGTAATAGGTCCAAACTTGAAGCAAGTTTTTTTTTTTTAAGATGTGGGGTACAATTCAGGGTTAGGTGTGCAAGTGTTCATTATGCAGGTACCCTTGTTGATGAGGTGTGCCCCTCTCTCCCCAGCAGTTTCCCCCAATTGCCAATCCCTACCCCCCTCCCCTGGCAGTTTCCCACTACTACCAATCTCTTTCTTATAGTATTATGATAATTGTTCAAGGTCCGCTTATGAGTGAGAACATATGGTACTCTGTTCTTTGTTTCTGTGTTAAATCACTGAGTATGATGGACTCTAAATCCATCCAAGTTGCTGCAAACTCCGTATGTTTGTCTTGCTCTATGGCTGCATAATATTCCATTGTGGGCTGGGCTTGGTGGCTCAGCCTGTAACCCCAGCGCTTTGGGAGGCCGAGGTGAGTGGATTGCCTGAGCCCAAGGGTTCGAGACCCGCCTGGGCAACTTGAGGAGACCTCATCTCTATTATAAACCAAAAAAATTAGCCGGGCCTGGTGGCGCACACCTGTAGTTCCAGCTACTTGAAAGGCTGAGGCGGAAGGATCGCCGGAGCCCAGCAGGATGAGGCTGCGGTGGCTGGGAGCGTGTCACTCCACTCTGGTCTGGGCAACGGAGTGAGATTCCAACTCAAAAAATATATATATTCCATTGTGTATATGTACCACATTTTTTTTATCCAGTTGGTTCCATGTTTTTGCTATTGTGAACAGAGCTGCAACAAACATGCATATGCAGGTATCTTTTCTGTAAATTGATTTGAGTTTCTCTGTGTATATTCCCAATAGGGGGATTGCTGGGTCATATGGAAGGTCAATTTCTAGTTCTTTCAGAAATCGCCACACTGTCTTCCAAGAAGTTGCACTAGTTTGCATTCCCACCAGCAGTGTAGAAGCGTTCCTTTTTCTCCATATCCTCGCCAGCATCTGTTGTTTGTTTTATTAATGATGGCCATACTTACTGGGATTAGGTGGTATCTCAATGTGGTTTTGATTTGCATTTCTCTGATGATGAGTGAGGCTGAGCACTTTTTCAGGAGTCTGTTGGCTGCCTGTATATCTTCTTTTGAGACGTGTCTATTCATGTCTTTTGTCTACTTTTTAATGGGGCTTTATTTTTTTCTTTTCTGCGTGTTTGAGTTCCTTGTAGATCCTAGATGCTAGGCCTTTGTCAGATATACAGTTGACAAATATTTTTTCTCATTCTGTAGGCTGTCTCCCTGTTCCCTTGATGGCTTCTTTTGTTTTGCAGAAGCTCGTCAGTTTGATGAGGTCCCATTTGTCTATCTTGTTTCTTATGATATAGGCTCTTAGGGTTTTGATCAGGAATCGGTTGCCAGTTTCAATTTCCATAAAAATGTCTCCTGCATTTTCTAAGATTCTTATAGTTTGAGGTTTTGCATTTAGGTCTTTGATCCATTTAGAGTTAATTTTTGTGCATGGTGATAGGTAGGGGACTTGTTTCAATCTTCTGCATGTGATCAGCCAGTTTTCCCAGCACCATTTAATGAGTAGGTTCACCTCTCCCCAGTGGTTGTTGTTAGAGGCTTTGTCAAAGATGAACTGGTTGAGAAATTGAGGCTTTGCTTCTGGAATCTCTATCCTGTTCCATTGATCTATATGCCTGTTCTTGTACCACTACCAGGCTGTCTTGATTATTGTAGCCTTATAGTAAAGTTTGAAGTCTGGAAGTGTGATACCTCCTGCTTTGTTTCTTTTGCTAAGGATTGTTTTGGCTATTCGTGGTCATTTATGTTTCCATATGAATTTCTGCATTGTCATTTCCAGATCTGAAAAGAATGGTGTTGGTAATTTAATGAGTATAGCATTGAATCTGTAGATTGCCTTGGGTAGGATGGACATCTTAACAATATTGATTCTTTCAGCCCATGAGCATGGAATATTTTTTTCATTTGTTTGTGTCTTCTTGGATTTCTTTGAGCAGTGTTTTGTAGTTCTCATTGTAAAGTTCTTTCATGTATCTGGTTAGGAAGATGCTGAGGTATTTCATTTTTTTGTGTGACTATTGTGAATGGGATTGTGCTTTTAATTTGGGTCTCTGCCTGCTTGTTGGTGGTGTATAGGGATGCAACTGTCTTTTGCACATTTATTTTGTACCCTGAGACTTTCCCAAAGTCCTTTATCTAGTTTTTTTTTAATGTGTCTTTCCTTTTTCTATTCTTAAATTCTCTCCGACCAAGCTGAGAGCACTCTCTCTGATTCTGCTGTGATTCTGAGTGCTGCTCAATTTGAGAATTGTTTTTTCCTTGCTCAGTTAAACTCTTAAATTTAGTTTGTCTACAATTTTTCTCTGAAGGGGTTTGTGCACCTGTGGATTTTGGTATCTGAGGAGGGGTCTTGGAACCAATCCTCCATGGATATTGGGTGATGCCTATTATTATGAAAATAATTTTGACCTCCCAGGACCCATAAAAGGATCACATGGACTCCCAGGGTCCACTAGCCTACATTTTGAGAACCTCTCTGCCTTGGAAAAAGTGGCTAATCTCAGGTTTGGTTAGGAAATGTAGAAGAGGCTTGGAACATCTTGTCATACAGAAAACAGGGAAGTTTTAAAGGCCAGTAGTAGTGGGGTTATGGCATAAGGATTCAGGAGCCAACTTTCATAGGCTCCCAAAGTTTAAAAAATTAGACCATCAACAAGTAAAGTAACTTCAGCGGACTGAAAAAATAGTAAATATGTCACAGACATGAATTCATAATGATTTAAGAAAACCTCATTTGTCACTTTTGGATGATATTAGGGAATTGTGATATTATGAAATAAATATTTGGTCTTCTTCCCGTTTCTGGGCACATAACTCCTAAAATTATTGGACTCTCCAAAGTGATAAGTGTCCTTCTGCATGCTAATGTTGATTGATGACTGGCTACCCCTAGGTGGCTGTAAGATGCGGGCTGGTCACTGGAAAGACCAAGGCTTGATTAGAGCTTTGGAACTATCAACCCCACCCCGGACCTTCGAGGAAGGGAGAGGAGCTGAAGGTGGAATTGATCATCAATGGAAAATGATGTAACTCTTCATGCCTGTGTAATGAAGCCTTCATAAAACCCCAAGAGGACAGGGTTCAGAGAGCTTCCTTATAGCTGAACACATGGAGGTTCTTATGGGATGGCAGAGAGGGCACCCTTCTCACATATCTTGCCCTATGCATCTCTTCCATCTGGTTGTTCATTTGTATCCTTTGTAATATCCTTTATAATAATAAACTAGCAAATCCGTGAGTTCTGTGAATCATTCTAGCAAATGGTCCGACCTGAGGAGGTTGTGGAAACCTCAATTTATAGTTGATTGGACATAAGTATACATGACAACCTATCACTTGTGATTGGCATCTGAACTTGGGGGCAATCTTGTGGGATTAAGCCCTCAACCTGTGGGATCTGATGCTATCTAATAGATAGTGCCAGAATTGAGTTGAATTAGAGGACATCCAGCTGTTGTCCCCTGCAGAATCCATTGCTTACTTGATGTGTGGGGGGAATCGCCTACATATCTGGTGTCAGAAGGGTATTGTGAGAGTATAGTGAGAAGAAACGAAATGGGTTTTTCCTCTCTGTTCTTCAGAGGAACCAACTCATTTTGAAAACTGGAAAGAAAAAAACTCAAGCAGTTTTTCTAGCCTCTCTATACAAATTACATCTTAGAATAACAAAATTATTGGTGAGGGAAAGTTTCTTCAAAGAAGCATAAACATTTAATAAAAGAAAAAGGGATGGTGAAGTTAGAATATCACCATTTTACATGTTAATTTATTAATGAATCAGTGCAGTGATCATCTGTCTGCTGCTGCCAACATCTTAAAAAGAGAGCAACTGTGCCTCCTGGTGGAAGGTTGCCTCACTGCCTGTGAAGAAGTCTTGCTAAACAAAAATTGAATCTGAATCAGATCAAGGTTCTAGATCAAACTACTCATTTAAAAGAAATACGGAGGACAGAGGAACTCCTTATACAACGCCTAAATGATACATTCAGATAAATCCAGATTGCAGACGAGTGACTCCATTTCTTAAAAAATATATTGAGGAAGAAAGAGAGGGAAGAACCCAAAGATTATTAGAGACAAACACTACCTCAATATGATATCAAGGAATTGTTGTTAATTTTTTGTATGTGATGATATTGTGATTATATTTTTATTTTATTTTATTTTTGAGTTGGAGTCTCATTCTGTTGCCCAGGTTGGATTGCAGTGGCATGCTCACGGCCACCTCAACCTTGACCTGCTGGGCTCAAGTGATCCTTTCGCCTCAGCCTTCCAAGTAGCTGGGATTACAGGCATGCACTACCATGCCTGTCTAATTGTTTGATTTATTGTAGAGATAAGGTCTCACCAAGTTACTGAACCTGGTCTCGAACCTGTGGCCTTAGGCAATCCTCTCACCTCGGCCTCCCAGAGTGCTGGGATTATAGGCATGAGCCACCGCGTCCGACCTGTATAGTTTGAAAGGGAAATTCTGATCTTTTTGACCTACCTTCTGAAGTATTTATAGATAAAAGAGTATGAGAACTGGAATTTATTTCTAAATAATTGGGAAGGGAGGAAGAAGGTATGAAAGCAATAGGAATAGTGATGAGTTGGCAATTGTTGAAGCTATCTGATAGGTAAACAAGGGCTCATTATATTTTTCTCTCATAGGCCATTTATGTATATATTTAAAGTTTCCCTAAATAAAAATTTCTTAAAATTTATACCTTGAAGCTGGACATGGTGGCTCACACCTGTAATCACAGCATCTTGAGAGGCTGAGGCAGAAGCATCACTGAGCCCTTGACTTTGAGGCTACGAGGAGCTATGATTCGGTCACTGCACTCTGTCCTGGGCAACACAGTAAGACCCTGTTTCAAAATATAATAATAATTTTTGCCTTGAAATAATAGGTAAACTTGTGTATTTAAACAATTATTAATCCTTGTTCTTTTTTTTTGAGTCAGAGTCTCACTCTGTTGCCCAGACTAGAGTGCAGTGGCATGCTCACAGCCATCACATCCTGGACCTGCTGGGCTCAGGTGATTCTTCTACCTCAATCTTCGAAGTAGATGGAACTACAGACATGGGCCACCACAGCTGTCTAATTTTTTTTTTTTTTTAATCTTGCCAAGTTGCACAGGCTGGTCTTGAACCCCTGGACTCAGGCAATCCTTTCACCTCCACTTCCCAAAGTGCTAGGATTACAGGTGTGAGCAACTGTACCCGGTTTGTTCTGCCTTATAACAGCTACATTTTGGACTCAAATTTTGCAGCCTACTGTTATAGAATTGGACTGGTTCGCTTGCTTAGCACAGTAAAACCAGATATCTACACCAACATTTGTTACAATAGAATTAAAGGTGTTTATAGCAGGGCACTAAGCAAGGAGGACCAGGCAGCTAGATGCTCAAATTCTAGCCTCCCCAGTGACTTGCAAGCAAGGATTTTTAAAGGCAAGGATACATTTCAGGAAAGCAGAAGAAGCAGACACAATTGTAAATCAATACATGGAAGTTACACATTGGTTTAGGCCTGAAAGGGTGGAGTCTCTTGAAGCAGGAGGGCTTACAGGTTGTATGTAGATTCAAAGGTTTTCTGATTTACAATTGGTTAAGGAGAAGATTTGTTTAAAATGTCAGAGGCAGAGAAAAAAATGTTAACTTTATCTCCTGGACATGACCTTTTTCAGGCCCCTCAGGAAGAAATTTAGAACAAAGAACAATGGTCAGAGTTCAGTCCTCAGCTCCCCTTATCTGAGGTCTGTGTGCCAGCCAGACCCGCTTGGTGGGGGTCCAGGTCAGTGTCCGGGTTTCTGAAAGACAACTCAGGGACATATGTCAAGATGTGGAAAGCAAACATCTCTGGCCCTTTAACTCTCTTGGCTATTTTTGTGAGCTACTATTACCTTCTTGTTTAACAATTTATGTATTTATTTCTGGGGCTAGCTAGGTGCCTGGAATTTCCCTTGAAAGAACGCAGTATTTTCCCTTATTTTCATGTGTGGGTTCTGCAGACCCCTGAAAAAGGGATCTCTGCTCCATCTCACTACTTCAGCTAGAGGTCTCGACTCTGCAATGATGAGATCCAAGCATCCAAACAATGGATACTCAACTTAGAGTAAATCTTTGAGTGTTTAACCATCCCAGGAAGGACTATATTTGGGTCCCCAATGAGGCATTTGATAACCCAAATAAATGTTTCCTTTGTGAATGAAGTAGAATACATCTAGTAGTTCTTGAATGTGGGGCCATCATTCTGGCTTACTCTGGGAAATTACTACACTCCCCCACCTCCACATTTGAAAAGAAAAAGAAAACCAATATTGCTTAGAAAAATATATTCTTATACCACTGGCTACTGCACCATATTTCTATCTCCCCTTTCCCCCCCCGCCCCCGCCCCCGCCCCCGGCACTTACCGATGGCGAGACTGAGTTGAATACAAACAGTGGTGAGGGAGTGCATTCATTCAACTTAGCACGACTGGAAAATGTGGACTCAGATGCTCTCAGTACCTGGGTAACTACTGAGCATTCCCACAAGAGGGCACTCTAGCTTGTTGAAAAATTGGGTTTTTGTAAAGGCTTGGTAACCAACCCACAAAACTTAAAAGGAGCTAAAAGTTCATAGTGGACAGGAAAAAGAAGGGGACAGGAGATAAACTTACCTCTCCAACTTTGAGTGCCTAGAGTTTTAAAAAGCCAGTAGGAGGCGTCATTTGCTCCGTGACAAAGTGTACTAGTTGACACAGACATGAGATAAAAGAGTATGGATTTCAAGGGGTGTGGAGAGAAGACTGGTCTGAGTGTAGAACCTTGCCACACTCTGTTGCCAGGAATCAAGCTGGAGTTCCACATCCAAGTTCAATTTTTTTTATTTATTTTGAATTGGAGTCTCACTCTTGTCGCCCAGGCTGCAGTGCAGTGGCACGCTCAGGACCATCGCAGCCTCCACCTGCGGGGCTTAGGTGATCCTTCTGCCTCAGCCTTCCCAAGTTCAGTAATTTAAGAGTCTTTGTGCTATCTTTATTTTAAGTACTGCTTGTGCCAGATAACTGAAATAAATTTTTCTTTAGAAATTCCTATATCTCCCTGTAAGATTCTTTTAGCAAAAAGGTTTTTAAAAAATTATTGTGCTACCCTACCATACAAGGCATCATTATTTGCAAGGAGACTTGCTCATGTTGATTAGAAAAAGCTGTGAATGCATAAGTAGGGGTATTCTCCTACAAATACCTACTTTGAAACTTTTTTTTTTTTGGTCAGTTTTCTGGAGATATACAAAAACTAATATAATCAGCAATGTCATGGTGAAGTTTATTACTTACAGAGGCAGAAGGTCATACACAGTGGGCCAGAGATGCAACCTATAGTTGCATATCGGTTTCCATCTAGGGAGCACAGTTGGCATGGCTATCACTGTCTTCAGATTCCTCGGAGGTTGGTAGAGCAGAATCACTTATCTGATGTCTTAAACATTTAGTAGTTCAAAACGATGTTCATTTGCTCAGTTTTTACTTCTAGTTGAATCTTAGCCTTGTGGCAAGTGATGACGATGAGACATTCTAGAAAGAATGACTGGTTGCAATCACTGACTCAGTCATGCAGAAAAAGTCCTCAAATTCTCTTCAAGAGTTTCTAAATTTTGTGTTTTCATTTTAAAACTTTAGCCCGAGTATATTCTAGATCACTTGGATAACCACCTTATAACCAAATACCCAAATTTGTGTGTGTGTTTACAATTGTATGGGAGACAAGTAGAGGCTATGTGATGTTCTGGCACATTCTATGAATAAAAGTTTTACAGTCATTCAGATGTAGGGCGGCGGTGCATAGAGTTGCATAGCACACTTCACAGGACACGGATTCCGTCTCTCAATATACTGCCTAGTAGCACTTCATTGAGTAAGTAAGGTAATAAATAGGCAAAATGGAAACTTTTTTTGTTGTGTTTGTTTTTTGAGTCGGGGTCTCTGTTGCCCAGGCCAGGATGCAGTGACACAATAACGGCATACCACAGCCTCAACTTCCTAGGGTCCGGCGATATGTCTGCCTCAGCTTCCCACATTCTCAGCTGGAACTGCAGGCATATGCCACCACACCTGGCTGGTTTTTATATTTTTTTTATAGAAATGAGGTTTTGCTATGTTGCCCAGGTTGGTCTCGAACTCTTCCCACCTCAGCCTCTCAAAGTGCTGGGGTTACAGGTATGAGCCATCACACCTGGCTCAAATCTTACTTTAATACTTTAATACTGCAGCCTCCTAGCCTTTCTATTCCTCAATCTTATCACATTATTCACTCCCATCTCTTTGCCTTCTTCCTCTCTGCCAATAGATGGTGGTACCAAAGTCCCACCTCCTCTGTAAACTTTGATCTCTGTGGCCCAGTGATTTTGGGGGGTTTTGGTAATCTAATGGCTTCCTTGTGAGTTAAACTGGTGCCAAGTATTGCTTTCACAAATGACTCAGATAAAAAATGTTTACTAATATTCCACTCTGCATAGCTATTATATGGAAACCTCTTTTATGGAAACACCTATTATATGGAAACAGGTACATGCCATATCTCACAGGACATCTTGGAACAGAGTTCATTAAGAAGTTTAATTTTTCATCTGTCTCTGGACAACGTAAAAAAGTTTAATTAGTAAAACCATGACGATAATATGGTAAACATCTGGTGGCCAGAGCTGAGAAGGCCCTGTTCCCACAGTACCCATGTGAATACCTTATACTTCACCATGGCTAAAGCTGTGGGGAACATCTCCATCCAAGCTTCATCCACAGCCTGCCTCTCTGACTCCGTACATGCAAGCTGTCAGAAAGCATTCTGTGGTTCTACTTCCAGTTGTTCTGCTGGATGTTTTCAGTATTTACCACAGACTTACCCTTCAGCCTGCAGGAAAAAGTCAGAATGCTCACAAATGTTTCTGAGGAAAATTATTGTTTTTCTCTCCCATAATTTCCTTTCCTTTCATCCAGTTTCTTCTTTCCTGTGTTTATCAGGATAATTAACAGATAACCCCCAAATCTGACTGGCCTAAAATAATAAAAGTGTATTTCATGTCCATTGCAAGTTGTGGGGATTAGGGCAGAGGGCTAGGCCCCACTCAGACATTCAAAGACCCAGGCTGCTAAAAAGTCCCATGGTCTGCCTGGGTAATGATGTCTACCAGAAGGGGGTGAAGAAAAAAGACAAAAGAAAACATGGAAGCAGGGGCGGGGAGTGGGGTAATGCAGGATATTTTAGGATCCAGAACTGCAAGGAGTGTTTAACCCTTCCATCCTCATTCCACTTGCCAGAACTCAATCATGGACCCCATCTAACTGCAGGGGGTGCTGGAAAATGTAATTTAGCTATGTTTTCAGGAAGAGAGCAAAATGAGTTTGGTGAACGAATTCTTCAATCCATTTGGCTAGGCAGAGGTTTAAATATACCCTTTCTTAGAGGCCTGTTCTCTCCAACCAGTCCACATTCTTGACACCAGGAAACATTCTTGACACCTCACACATGTCAACAATGTGTCTGATGGGTCATATACAGTCCTCTCACATCTATAACAAGCATCTGGATCCTATATTGTATACTGTCTAGTGTAAATTTCAGACTGTCTTACATATACATTTTATACATTTGTTAATTCTTCAAAGAGATTTCATGGTTGAGAAGGTAACAGTGTGAGAGGAGGCAGGCTAGAAAGGGCTGTTTTCCATAGGAAGGGAAAAAAGTAAACAACCTGGAACTTTTAGAAACGTATTTATTTGCATGTGTATCCACAGAACGTGATATGGCCAAATGAATCAGTGCAGGAATTTGAGTGGAAAGGTATTTATTTCTGAGCAAATGTATAATATTAGGGACAGTTCATCCGGGTCTAGAGGCATTAAAACGGATGTTTTAAAGACTAAAAAATGTGAGGTCTTAGAGGATGCACTCATGGTTTCATAAGGAGAGGATTCCACTAGGGGGCCCTGTTTCAAAACGTTACAGAGCTCGAGATGAGTAGCTTGATGAACTGCAGCTCTCAGACCTTTTCACATCTTTAGGACGTTTCATTATCAATAGTAGTTAGTTTTCCTAAAATACTATTGATGTGGCAAATTTTATCTTTTAGTATGACATGGAAATATTTAGGTGAAAGACTTTTGCCCCAAGTTTTCTTAACAGAGAGCATTTTGTCCTGAACAAATCACTTAAAATGAACAACCTGTACTGAAATGACAGCCTGTCCCCCAAAGTGCAGAATCAGCAGTGATGTTGAGAGAGTTCAGAAAGCAGCCCAAGCTGTAAATTTCCCTTGCTCCAAGTGGAGTTTAAAGCCAACAAAGATTCTAACCCCCTCCCTTTCCCCAGCTCTATTTTGAGACACACATTTCAAAATCCCTGAGGTTATGCTATATGGATGTTATATGGATTCTGACAACTCCAAATAAGTCCAAACCACCCAATTAAAATATTTTTTGAAACTAAAATAGGATGATTATAATAAAAAGCTGCAAACCCAGTATTTGTTAACCAGAACCTGGTAGTTGCTATTATTAGATGTCTCCAGAATTGCTGACAAGACAGAACAGAAAACACTAGTGTCTCTTTTTCCTATTCATATGTCCATTAATACTGGCATCCTTGGTATAAGGTGTTGGTTCACAATACAAAAAGGGAACTCATCTAATTAAAGATAAAGAACGTCAAGAAAATGGATGGTGGGCCCTGACTTTATTCTTTCTTCCCTTTCCCAACATTTGGATCTGCTCAAAAGAGACCCATAGTGAGATATCCTACCACTTCTGCTCTTGTCATCCCTCTAGCGAATTTGGTAGTAGCAACACTGATTTATCCCCAGAAACAAAGGAAATTAACACCAGAGCTTCTGCTTCTATCATCCCTCAGGATTTCTTCTGTATTTTAAATGGATCTCCCACACTGTACTCAACATTGCCAGACAGTTCCAGTACACATCCACAGCTGTAGATGAGAAATCAGTACCATACTGAGGCTAAAATAGTCTCCCTCCAGTATTGTGGCCATCTGAGTTATCTTGGATATTATATTGAAAATATCTTCTACCCCAATTCTTTCAAACTTACAGAAACTGTATATTTCCTTACGCACTAAAACCCAGACCAAAAAAATTGTACATTTGTGTGTGCCTTTGCCTGTGTGGGGGAGGTAGAGAGAGAGGTCCAGAGAGCTGAGGGTTGAGCTAATGTGTATGGTGATTCTACTTTAGCCATGATAAAGCACCAGGGACTAGATTTACCTTTCCATCTTAAACAACTAGAAAATCCAACAAAATGTACAATGCAATAGTTTTAAGTTATCTGCCAATAGGCAGTATGAGCCTGTGCTCCCCAGCAGCGGGGAAATAAATGAGATGAGCCATACAATTGCCCCAGTTTCCTGCTGGAGGAAGTTTCGAGGTTGCAGTACAGGAAGAGATAACCCAGAGCTTGGCTATCTCATTGAGTTGAGGAGTTAGAGATTGATGTTTTAGAAGGCCAAACAGCTAGAATTTCCCTCAGAGAAGAGAAAAGGAGGGAGAAAGAACTCTGAAGCTTTCCACTAAGTAATGATCTATGTGTGTGAGAGAAAACTACCTGAGGCCAGAGAAAGAAGCCCAAGAAGTCAGTATACCAAACACTGCCAAGCATGCAAGAAAAGTAGAAAAACAAAATCTATAAACAGGAAAGAATCAATCAATAGAATAAAGACCAAAATATCAGAGATAATAGAATTCGAAGATAAGAATGTTTTAAAAAGTTATTATAGCTGGGCATGGTGGCTCACACCTCTAATCCTAGCACTTTGGCAGGCAGAGAAAAGAGGATTACCTGAGCCTAGGGGCTCAAGACCAGCCTGGGCAACTTGGTGAGACTTTGTCTCTACAATAAATTTAATAATTAGCCAGGCATGGTGGCACACACCTGTAGTTCCAGCTACTTGGAAGGCTGAGGCAGAGGGATTGCCTGAGCCAAGCAGGTTGAGGCTGTGGTGGCCATGAGCATGCCACTGCACTCAGCCTGGGCGACAGAGTGAGACTCCTACTCAAAATAAATAAATAAATAAAAATAAAAAGTTATTGCAAATATGCTCCACAATATTGAAGAAGTTAGAGAAAAACATAAGAATAACCACGTGAAGAACGAGAGGCATAAAAATGATCCATGAAACTTCAAGAAAATAAGAATACAATATCTGAAATGAAAAATGCAATGAATGAGGTTAGCAATAGCTTAAACACTATAGAATAATAGACAAATTAACTTGAGACAAAGTAATAGAAACTATCCTAAATGAATAGCACAGAGTAAAAAAGACTGAAAGAAAGAAACAGCATGAGTCACCTGGAGGACAATGTCCATATGTGAGATTAGAGACCCAGAAACACTGTAATTTACTATAAAGACACAGATAGTTTAAAAGGAAAGGACTGGAAAAGATATACCATGCAAAAACCAATATTTTCAGACAAAGCACATTTCGGAACAAAAAGTCAGACAGCCAGGAAAAAGAAGAGCATTGATAATGACAAATGTGTATGTACTTAATAATAGCTTCAATTACATAAACAAATTTTTATTTCTATTTTTGAGGCGGACTCTCACTCTGTCGCCCAAGCTGGAGTGCAGTGGCATGCAGCCTAGAACTGCTGGGCTCGGGCGATCCTTCTGGCTCACCCTTCTAAGCTGGAACCACATGGGTGCACTACCACGCCTGGCTAATTTTTTGATTTATTGTAGAGACAAGGTCTCACCAAGTTGCCCAGGCTGGTCTCGGACCCATGGGCTCAGGTAATCCTCTCGCCTCTGCTTCCCAAAGTGCTGGGATTACAGTCATGAGCCAGTGCGCCTGGCTTAGTTTGTCAACTCTTAACGTTCTCCCTTCCTTCTTCCTTTAGGAGTCCCTAATGCCTGTTTTTCCCTTCCTTATGCTCATGTGTATTCAGTGTTTAGCTCCCACTTATAGTAAGAACATACAGAATTCAGTTTTTGTTTCTGTGATAATTCGCTTAACTGATTGTCTCCAGTTGCATCCACATTGCTGTGAAGGTCATGATTTTGTTCTTTTTTATGTCTGTGTGGTATTCCATGGTGTAAATATACCACATTTTCTTTATCCGGGCCACTGTTGATGGGTACCTAGGTTGGTTGCATGTTTTTACTATTGTAGATAGTACTGCAACAAATATATGAGCACAGGTGTTTTTTGGATACAGTGATTTGTGCTTCTTTGGGAATATACCCAGTAGCAAAATTGCTGGGTCAAGTAGTAAGTCTATTTTTAGTTCTTTGAGAAGTCTCCAAACTGCTTTCCACAAGGGTTGAACTAGGTTACGTTCTCACTAACAGTGTATGAGCATTCCCTTTTCTCCACAACCTCACCAACATCTATTGTTTCTGACTTTTTAATAATAGCCCTTTGAATGATGTGAGATGGTATCTCACCAGGGTTCTGATTTGCATTTCTCTGATGATTAGTAATGTTGAACATTTTTTCATATGTTTGTTGGCCAAGCGGCACATTCCTTAAGCAGCACACTTGATCTCATGGGTCAAGGAATAAATCACAGGAAAATTAGAAAACATTTTGAACTGATAGTAAAACAAAGACAAAATGCATCAAAAATTGTGGGATGTAGTTAAAGCAGTGCTCAAAAGGAAAGTTATAGCATAAAATAGTAATATTTAAGAAGATATGCCTTAAACCAATGATTTAAACTTTCCCTTAAGAAAATGAAAAAAGAACAAATGATACCTAAAGTAAGCAAAGGGAAAGAAATAAAGAACAGAAATCAATAAAAGCCGGACTTCGTGGCTCAGCCTGTAATCCCAGCGCTTTGGGAGGCTGAGGTGAATGGATTGCCTGGGTCTGCAGGTTCGAGACCCGCCTGGGCAACTTGGTGAGACCTCATCTCTACAATAAATCAAAAAATTAGCCATGTGTGGTAATGCGTGCCTGTAGTTCCAGCTACTTGGAAGGCTGAGGCGGAAGGATAGCCGGAGCCCAGCAAGTCGAGGCTGCGGTGGCTGAGCGGCCACTGCACTCCAGTCTGGGCGAGAGAGTGAGACTCCAACTCAAAACAAACAAACAAACAAAAAAAGAAATCAATAAAAGAGGAAACCAGTAATAGAGAAAAATCAATGAAACCAACAGTTAGTTCTTTGAAAAGACAAAAAAAGTAAATCCAATTTCTAGCTAGACTGATAAGAAAAAAAATAGAGGGAGGTAACAAGTCACGAATATCAGGAATGTAAGACGGAACATTACTATAGATCCTGCAGACATTAAAAGGAAAATAAAAGAGTACTATGAACAATGCCATTGCCAGTACATTCAACAACTTTGATGAAATGGGCAAATCCCCTGCAAGACACATGGTCTCAAAGCTCACACAATAATAATGAGATAATATGAACAACCTTTTATCTATTAAAGAGATTGTATTTGTAGTTTAAAAACTTGCCACAAAGAAAATTTCAGCTCCAGATGGCTTTGCTGGCGAATCCAAAGGGAGAAATAAAATCAGTTCTACACAAATTCTTTGAGAAAACAGAAGAAGAGGAAACACTTCTCAAAGTATTCAATGAGGAAAGCAGGAACCTGACATGAAAACCAGACAAAGACATTATAATAAAACACAATTACAGGCCACTATCTCTCATAATATAGATACAAAAATTCTGAAGAAAATTTTAGCAAATTGCACCCTGCTGTCTATAATGTGGTAACATCATGACTCCATAGGGTTTATCCCAGGAATGCAAGTTGGTGAAAGTTCAAAAATTAATCAATGGAAGTTACCATATTAACAAACTAAAAGAGAAAACCCATATGATCAATAAAGGGAGAAGAAGCATTTGGCAAGATTTAATACCCACTCATGATTTTAAAACAAACAAAACTCTCAGGAAACTAGGCAAAGAAGAGAACTTCCTAAACCTGATAAAGAGCATCTACAAAAAATCTCGTGAGATCTCATGATTTTGCCCAGGCTGACCTCAAACTTCAAACTATGGGCTTACATGAACCTCATGCCTCAGCCTCTTCGTAGCTGGGACTACAGGTGTGCATCACTGCACACTCAACCACTAATATACTTAATGGAGAAAGACCTAATTATTTCCTTAAAGATTGAGAACAAGCTGGGCTTGGTGGCTCAGCCTGTAATCCCGCGCTTTGGGAGGCTGAGGTGAGTAGATTGCTTGAGCCCGCGGGTTCGAGACCCATCTGGGCAACTTGGCGAGACCTCATCTCTACAATAAATCAAAAAATTAGTCGAGTGTGGTAGTGCATGCCTGTAGTTCCAGCTACTTGGAAGGCTGAGGCAGAAGGATTGCCGGAGCCCAGCAGGCGGAGGCTGTGGTGGCCGGGAGCGGCCACTGCACTCCAGTCTGGGTGACAGAGTGAGACTACAAAAAAAAAAGATTGAGAGCAAGGCAAAAATGCCTGCTCATATCATTTCTATTCTACGTTGTACCAAAGGCCCTTGCCAGCTTCATAAAATACAAGGTACACATATTTGAAAGGAAGAACTAAAACCATCTTTATTTGTAGATCAGTAATGCTACTAGAAATAATAATGAATTTAACAGGATTGCAAGATACAAGGTCAATATATAAAAATCAGTTATATTTCTATGTATTAGAATAGACAATTGGAAGCTTAAATAAAAATACAATTTACAACAACATCAAAATAGTAAATATTTAGGGATATATTTAATGAAATATGTTTAAGAGTTGTACACTGAGAAACTATAAAACTTTGCTGAGAGAAATTAAAGTTCTATATAAATACAAAGATATAGCATGTTTATGAATTAGAAGACTAAATATTGTTAATATGACAATTCTCTGCAAACACAATCAGAGAATTCAACATAATCCCAGTCAAAATGCCAACAAGTTTTAAGAGAATGACACTTTTACAACTCAGTAATAAGAAAACAAAAAAAGTTGATTTTTAAAAAATGGGTGAAAGATTTTAATGGACACTTCAACAAAGGAGAAACATAAATGACAAATAAGCACAGGAAAGATGCTCAGCATCACTGGGCATTAGGAAATGGAAAAAAATGCAATTTAAAAAGAATAATAATTCTAAGGCAGCAGGAGGATCACGTGAGCTCACAAGTTCAAGAATAGCCTGGGCAACATAGTGAGACCTTGTCTCTACAAAATAATTTTAAAAACTAGCTGGGCAGGGTGGCACGTGCCTGTAATCCTAGCCATCAGGAGACTGACACAGGAAGCCTGCTTAAGCCCAGGAGTTGGAAACTGTAGTGAGCCATGATCGTGCCACTGCACTCCATCTTGGGCCACAGAATGAGACCCTGACTCAAAAACAACAACAGCAAAACAGAATGATAACATCAAGTGTTGACAAGAACATACAGCAATCGAAACTTGCATACATTACTGGAAAATGCAAAATGATACAGTCACTTCGAAAAAGAGTTTGACAGGTTCTTAAAAAGTTGAAAGGACATTCACTATACAAACTAGTAATTCAGTGCTCAGCATTAGGGCATCAACCTGCAGGAAAAACCCAGTGCCTCTTCTAGTCCCACTGCCTACCACCAAATCTAGTCACACCAAAAGCTTTACTGAACAATGTCCGTTTCCCTGAAGATTTTCTGTGTCCTAGGTAGTTATATCACACAACCTAAAGAAAACAAGGGTAAAATTCACTTTCTATACTTGTACCTTCAAAATTCCTTCCTGCCTATATCCTCTCCAGGGATTTTCCTCCCTGAATCCTCCCAGACTTCACTGCTTAATTCTCTTACCTAGATTTTTGATCTCCATGCTCCCGCCTCCACTTTTATTATTTTCTTCCCTTTCTTATGCAAGCAATTTAGCTTTTCCCTCAAATCCAACTCACAAACTTATAGACCCAAGACCATGGTGCACCACAAAATAAGGTGCCCTATGGCGATAAGACCCACCCTCTCAAGGAAGTAGTTGGGGTTACAAATAATAATTTGTTGCTGTTTTATATAAATATAACAATTTCCAAAAGTAAAATGATATTAGGCGTGTCATCTCAAGGAGCACCTAACTTTGTGCCAGGTATACAGAGGTATAGCAAATTAAGGGTTATAACATCATTCAGTAAAGAAGGAAACCCAGAGGGATTAAATATATAACCTGCCCCAAATCACAAACTGAGAGAGAAAACCCACGGAAACCTAGTTAAAATGCCAAAGTTCATGACCTTTTCTGTGCTGCTATATATTCTCAAGAACAGTTTGCTGGCAAATCATTATTTAGCTTTAAGCCATAAATTGCTCAAACCGAAAAACTACAGTGGTATAAGGTTATAAAGTGAGTCTGAGTTGAGCAAAACAAAACAAAAACTAGTGTATCGGGTAGGAACAAGGGGTGAAGATGGAAGAAAGACTATAATTTTTGAGAACTTAGATAGTGTCAGGTTCTGTGGTCCAGTGTTCACATCCTTTTTCTCTTTTGCTCCTCCCAACAACCCTGTGAAGCCAAGATGATTATTTTCATGTTACTACTCTCTCTTTCCTTCTCTCCCATGTGTCACGTTTACAAGGTTGACATAACATGTTTTTCATTTTGTTGAAGCTAAATTTGGGCAGTTCTGTATAACTCTTCAGTTTCTCTGATCTACTGTAGCTCTTGGTTCTCTTCCCTGAAAATTATCAGTCACTCCTATGGACACCGCTGTGAGGACTGGATGTTATTTTCTATTTACTTTTCTATTTTCTGCAGCCTGAGGATGTGAGAGTGGGGAAGGAGAGAGATGTCTTCAGGAGCTGCCTGCAATCCTCACTGCATCCTGGCTGAATTCTCTCTTCTGAGTCCCAGCAAATGTCCCTTACCACAGCCAGTCTTCCCAGCATGGGGCAGACGCTCCCACGGGCTTTGGTTGGGTCCCCCAAGCCAGCAAGCACCTTGAGAAAGCCTGGCCCTGGCAACACCCCTTGCCTCAGGAAGATCTGAAGTGGCACAGAGAGCGGTTCCTGCATGCCCCAGTCTCCAATCTTCTCGCCTCTCAGTCTACTTCTCTTCACAGCAAGGTGATTTCAGGAAGAGTATCAGAAGTTTGTGGACTCACTTTTCCTCATTTCTCTTTTTGGAAAGCGGGTGTCATTAGCAAAGTTGAGAGTCACTTTTCAAGCTTATTTCATAAATCTTTACCCTTTTGTACTCTTGATGATAATGAATTTTAGGCCTTTTAAAATGCAATCGTTTTGTCCATTTCATTAGGTACTAAAGGAGGAATCTTCTCTGACCACACTCCCTTTACCCCAAACTTTCAGAACAAACTTTTAACGAATGCTGCTGGTGATTCCAAGCAGATGAACCATACTCAAACAAAGTATTAGGTTCTGTGGTCTAGTGTTCACATCCTTTTTCTCTCTTGCTCCTCCCAACAACCCTGTGAAGCCAAGATGATTGTTTTCATGTTTCAAACAAACAAACACCACTCAAAATACCAAAGTCTGATACTCGCTATTAGGGTAAAAATGGGGTGAAAAACAGAGAGCTTTCACATTAACTTTAAAGATTGAGATGGTTTCTAATTTTGTAGTGATTTAAATCACATGCTTCCAAGAGCTAAAAATAAATAAAACAATTAATTAAAAAAAATAAGCTAAAATAAATAAATGAATAAAAATAAGGAGGTAAAAATAAATAAATAAAAATTTCCAATGTTAAAAAGCAGTAAAGGCGAATAGTAGCAGATTAAAAATCTCGTATGTTAAACAAATTTTACAAAAACCCAAAGCATCCTCCTAATCTCACAAGATTAGAGTGGCATTAAAATATGCTCCAAGTACATAATATGCTTTTCCCTCCCAAGATGTCTCCTTCTAAAAGCAGCTGTGCTGAACATCTCTGACTTTGCCATACTTCGCATTTATTTATCTTACAAAGTGAAATGAATTCTTTCATTACTCTTAGAGATTAATTCCGTGTGCTGACTTCAACAAGACGATGTTTTCCATTTGTGCTTGGCCACATTTTAAGCAACACGCTGGGAGATAGAGTCAGTGCCAAGTGCAGGGATTTAGCTGCGCGGTTCACATCGAGATCAGCAAAAGGGTGGATAAATCCCTAGGTGCAGTTTTAATTTTGTTGCTAGGGGGAAAAAAAACAATGCTCAGAGTCCATCAGGCTTAGCTTCTCGGAAGTGTGTCTGCAAATTGCAATGGGCAGAAAACAACACATCCTGGGGCCTGACCTCCCCACCCCCATCCCCCACTCTCGAATCACAGCTGCCTGCCATTCAGGAGGCTTGGTCCCAGGCGTCCAGTGACCATGCTGTGCCATGAGGCTGGGTGGCAGGTTCTTGAGGGCTGCTTATCTTCTTCCCAGCAGTTGGTAGGTGTGTGTCACCATTAACTTAATTCTCCCTGTGTTCCCTGGGTGATTCCCAATGATCTCTCTACATGTCACCTTAACCTAGTGAGCAAATTAGGTATTTAAAGTATAACACACCCTCCTCGTCACAGTGGCTGAAGAGGCCATATGGCCAATGGCCCTTACCACTGCTCTTCTGGTATGTTCCACAGTGACTAGTTAGGCATAGTTATGGAGTCAGGGTAGCAGTAGTAAACACCTGTGCTCTGGGCTAAGGAATTAAATCCTGTCTCTACCACTATCTTCCTGGCAGGGCAAGGCACTTAGCCTCATTAAACCTCAGGCACCTTACTTGTAAAATGGAGCTAAAATAATGACACCTACTGGGAGAATTTTAAAAGCTAATACTGTATATGGGGAATTCTTAGCCTTGTGCAAAAGTTCGCAATGATGCAGCTGCTGAAGATCTTATTTTATTTAAGAAAGTCGTTATCATCTGTTCACATACTTATTTTTTTAATTTTTTAATAAAATGTTTTAAGTTGACATTTAATAATTGTATGTATTAACTACATAGTGACGTGATACATATAATGTATGGAGAGCAGGTCAGTGTAGTTAGCATATCAATCATCTCAAACAATTGTCATTTCTTGGTGTTGGGAACATTCAATATCCTCCTTCTAGCTAGTGACAATGTGTAATATATTATTGTTAATGGCACTTGTCCTTACATTCTAGTGCTATAGAATACTAGAACTTAATCCTCGTATCTAGCTGTAATGCCATGTCCTTTAACAAATCTCTCCGTATGCCCCTCCCCCATTCCCAGCCTCTAGTATTGAGTCACCTTATCAATGAATATGAATATAATGAAGCACTTCTGAAAAACAGATGATTTTTTAAAAATTTTTAAGTTGTAAAACTTTATTTATTTCTTAATAGTTGGAGTCTCACTCCGTCACCCAGGCTGAAGTGCAGTTCACAGCCATGCCAGCGTTGACCTGCTGGCTTCCGGTGATCCTTCCGCCTCAGCCTTCCAAGTAGCCAGAACTACAGGTGCAAGCTACCACACCTAGCTAATTTTTGACTTTTTGGAGAGAAGAGGTCTCGCCAAGTTGCTGAGGTTGGTCTTGAACATGCAGGCTCAGGCACTCCTCTCACCTCAGCCTCCCAAAGTGTTGGGATTACAGGTTGAGCCACCAAGCCCAGCCAAAATCTTTATGTTTAATTGTACAAAACCACATTGTTTTACAGATGAGGACACAGATATATAAAGAGGCTTGCCTGAGGTTGCAAAACCAACCAGTGGTAAGATAGGTACTAAACACTCCCACATCCTTATTTTTAGTCCAGTGCTTTTTTGACTAACTGTCCTGAATTTCCTTCTGTGATCATATTTATCAGTGGAGATTCTCATATTCTAGCTATGTTCCTATAGGGCCATTCTAGATGTTAGTACTTTCACGTTTTGGCTGTTACAAAAATATTAAGAAAGCCTCAAAATAATCCCATTAAACAAGATATTTATCTCTTGTGTTAAAGTCCAGGTAAGTAGTCCAGGGCTGGGATAGAGGCCCTGCAATCACCAGAGGACCAGGCCTCCTCTCTCTGATGCCCTGCGCATCTCAGCACATAGCATCCATCTTTGGTCTAACATGGCTTAGCTTTTACCACCATTTCCACTTTCCAGTCAGTAGGATATGGAGGGAGGTAGAAGCTGGCTCATGTCTTCCATTTAAGAGCACACAATATTTATGCTCATATCTCATTTCCCTGAATTTAGTCATATAGCTACAACTAGCTGTAAGGGAGACTGAGAAATGGACTCTGGCTGTACCCACCTAACAGTTGTTTTTGTATAAAAAGGGAAGACTGGATGTTGGGGTACAATTAATAGTCTCTAACACACCCTAAGCTTTAGATTGTGTGACCTTTTTCAAATATACTAGAGTTTTTAGATGTTAATACATTTGCAAAATGGTATACCTAGGTCCTAAGCTTCTACAAAGGATAATTAATCTAGTCCTTGAAATATGATTCCAGATAACATCTTCCACTTAAGGATCTATAAAGGAGTTATGGAGTTCTACACAGTCCTATAAATATTTACAAAACCAACGGATAGCAAGACAGACAATAACAAGTGTTAGCAAGGATATAGAAATACTGTAGCTCGCTGTAGCTCTTGTTCTCTGCTGGAGTGCAGTGGCATGATCCCAGCTCACCACAGCCTCCAAACCTCTGGGTTCAAGCAATCCTCCCACCTCAAACTTCCAAGTAGCTGGGATTATGGCACATGCCACCATGCCTGGCTAATTTTTTAAATTTTATTTTATTTCTTTATTTTTTTTGAGTTGGAATCTCACTCCATTGCCCAAGCTGGAGTGCAGTGGCAAGCTCACGGCCACCCCAGCGTCGACCTGCTGGGCTCCAGCAATCCTTCCACCTCAGCCTTTCAAGTAGCCATAACTACAGACGTACACTACCACACCCAGCTATTTTTTATTTTATTAAGAAGACGAGGTCTCGCCAAGTTGCCCCGGCTGGTCTCGAACCCATAGGCTCAGGCAATTCACTCACTTCGGCCTCCCACAGTGCTGGGATTACAGGCTGAGCCACCAAGCCCAGCCAATTTTAAAATTTTATGTAGAGACAGGGTCTTGCTATGTTGCCCAGGGTGGTCTCAAACTCCTGGGCTCAAATGATCCTCCTGCCCCAGCCTCCCAAAGTGCTGGATTACAGGCATAAGCCACCATGCCTGGCCAACTGTTTCTTAAAATGTTAAATAGAGTTACCATAAGACCCAACAATTCAACATCTGTAATCTACCCATGTTTTCTTAGTCCAGAGCTTTTCTGACTAACTGTCCTGCCATTCCTTGTGTGATCATATTCATCAGTGAATGTTCATGCATGCGAATGTTCACAGGAGCATTATCTGTAATATTCAAACAGTGGAAATAACCCAAATATCTATTGACAGCTGAATGGATAAACAGTGGAAATAACCCAAATATTCATTGACTGGTGAATGAATAAACAAAATGTGGTATATCCATACAATGAAATACTATTCTAACAATAAAAAGGAGCAGAGTACTGATATATACTTCAACATGAATGCATCTCAGACACATTGTTAAGTGAAAGAAGCCAGACACAAAAGAGCTCAGGTTATATGATTTATATTTCATTTATGTGAAATAGTTACATGAGATATCCATCATAGGCAAATCAATAGAAGTAGAGAATCGATTTGCAGTTGTTTGGGGATGGGGGTGGGAATGGGGAATGAGTGCAAATAGGGGCAAGGTTTATTTTGGGGGGAAATAAGTGCTTAGATTCTCATAAGGAACATGCAACCTAGATCTCTTGCACATGCAGTTTACATTAGGGCTCCTTGCGAGCATAGAACAAGCATATTCATCTCTGGTATCTCCAGTACCTATGCTGTTCCTGACACTGCCAAAATAGATGATAGTGCCAGTCAGTGGAGGATACACATGCTGCTTCCACCGACCTTTTAAAAGTGTACAATTTAATAATGCTTAGTAAGTTTACAGAGTTTTGCAACCATTAGCACAAATTCTCCACAAGACTCAACTACACTATGATAACTGATATTCCTAACCATTTCCTTCTTCATACACGCACCAGCAGATACTTTTGAGCCCTCTTATTGCGAGGAGCAAGGATGTTCCTAAAAGCCCTAACTTGGCTTTTTATTCTGCCTTAGCTGCTTGTTCAAGCTCAGATCACATCTCAGTAACTTATAAGTTTCTCCTTTCAATTTTTTTAATTTCCAAGAGCCTATATCTTCTTGAATTTTGTGAAAAAAACAAAGATAAGGTCTAAAATTTGCTTTTTGTGCCCACAATAAATCTTTCCAGAAAGCACTACCTTCCCATGTTCCTTGATCATTTGGTTTTCCTTCCTTAATATTACAAACTTATTTCCAAGGTCATAAACATAGCAACAATATGCAACACGAAAAAAAATGAAAAAAAAATTAAGTGAGCATGACTGACTCAGGATGAAGTTATCCAATCTGAATACCAATCACAATTTTTTTTTCTTTTCTTTTAAAGATGTGGGGTACAATTCAGGATTAGGTATATAAGTGTTCATCATACAGGTAAAGTTTGGGCCTTCCTTTTGTCCCCATTTTGCCTGGTTTGAGATCATGTCCCCCACACCCACCCACCCCAGCAGAATTCTGCTACTGCCAATCAAGCCCTTTCTGATAGTATTATGGTAAATGTTCCACTTATGAGTGAGAACAGGTGGTGCTCAGTTCTTAGTTTCTGTGAAAGATCACTGAGTATGATAGACTCTAAATCCATCCAAGTTGTTGTGAAGTTCATATGTTTATCTTTCTTTTAGGTTGCATAATATTCCATTGTGTATAGGTATCGCTTTTGTTTTAATCCAGTCCAATTTCAATGGGCAGCATGGTTGGTTCCATGTTTTTGCTACTGTGAATAGTGCTGCAATAAACACGCATGTGCAGGTATCTTTTCTGTAGAATGATTTGAGTTCTTCTGGGTATATTCCCAGTAGGGGGATTACTGGATGGTATGGAAGGTCAATGTCTAGTTCTTTTAGAAATTGCCACACGGTTTTCCAAAGAGGTTGCACTAGTTTGCGTTCCTATCAGCAGTGTAGAAGCATTATTTTTTCTCCGCATCCTTGCCAGCATCTGTTGTTATTTGTTTTATTGATGGTCATTCTTACTGGAGTTAGGTGGCATCTCAATATGGTTTTGATTTGCATTTTTCTGATGATTAGTGAGGCTGAGCACTTTTTCATGTGTTTGTTGGCTGCCTGTATATCTTTTTTTGAGAACAATAACAAATTTTTTTAAAAATCATAGGATTACCTTCAAAGAAATCTCCTAACCCAGACAGCTTTGTGAACCCCTTCAAATAATTAAAAATGACATGATTCCCATCCTTTGTAAATGATTTCAAAGTTAAAAATGAAAAGACCTACATAATTGTAAAAAAAAGAAAAAAAAATCAAACAAACAAAATTTTAAAAAAACTAAAAGTATCTTGGTACCAAAATTTAAAACAACAGCAACAACTATTAACCAAACTTACATATCAATATAGAAGCAAAAACCTTGGGAAAATATTTACAAATTAAATGAAAGGAAAGTAAATATCTAGTGACTTTCCACTATGTCCAAGTAGGATGTCCCCAAGAAATGTGAATATTTTTTAATCTTAAGAAATACATGAATAACGACATTTGCGACAGACTAAAGATGGGGACGCATTCCTTACGACTCTTCCTGTTGAGTGGTAGGATCTGTTGGTCCTCCCCTTGAATCTGAGATGACCTGTGTCTGTTTTGACCAATTTAGAACGGTGGAAGCAACACCGTTGCCTGTCCTGAGTTTGCCCATTAAGAGGGCAGGCAGCTTTCATGGTCCTGGGAGCCCTGAGTCACCGCTGAGAAGCTGGACTCTGCTACTAGAGTCTGCATGGAGAGGCTGTAAGACAACAAGGAATGGCCCAGCTGAGTGCATCCTTCCAGTTGTTTTCACCAAGATGCCAAGCAGATGAGTAAAGCCATCCTGGATCCTGCAGACTGCCCTAGATGCCAACTCCATACTATCAAGAGATTCCACTCAACATCATATGGAGAGAAGAATCACCCAGCTGAGTCCTGCACAAATTCCTAACCCACAAAATCTTGACACGTAATACACCGATCTTCAACCTTGCTAGCACAGCAGATGGAAACGGATAAGTCTACACCATTTTGGGATGCAGAGTTTGTGCAACCTTTCTGAAAGATAGCTTGATCTAGAAATTTCACTTCTAGGCATTCCTGTGAAAGAAATAATCCAGTAAGGACACAATGATCTATGGGTAAAGATATTTTGGGTAAAGTATATAAAATAGAGAAAAACTTGTAACTAAGTTCTAGAATTATGGGTGATTTTTACTTTCTGCTTTACATTTCTTTTTTCCTCCCTTATCATGTGTCACTCTTATACATTTAAAAAAATGCAGTATTTAAAAGGAGCCCTTTATGTGGTTCAGCCCAACTAGAGCTCAGCTCTGGTGCTTGGAACCACTTTCAGAGTGAAACTGCCTCCCAATTTGCCTGGTTTGTCCTCTGTGCATACAAACTATTTTTTCCTGTAGAAATAGGTATTTGGTAGCAGCTAGAATTCACATGTTTGGGATCTGATGTCCTAGCCATCTGCCTTTCAATTTATAAATATCTATTGGCACTTAAAGATATAACTATGTATGTATACATACACGCTACAGTTTGAATTTGTAAACAGAATTACTTTACACTTCTCATACAGCTCTGGAATTAGCAATGTAATACAAAGACCTTTCTTTTTACCTAAATGTTAAATGTGTATCATATCATTAACCAATGTCTTTACCATTCTACCTCCAGTTCCTTGATTTGGTTTTTCTTAGGGTGCCGGTTCTCCTGCCCCTTACATCTATGTCCCATGTACTTGTTTCTTTGTGCTGCCCATCAAACTGTGAGAAATGAACTCACCTGTCCAAAATCAAAGGATGGACACAGAGACATGGAGTACAGCAGAGACTTTAATGACAGTCTTGCAAGATGGGGTGTCTGGTGGGCAGGCACACCAAAGCTGTTACAGCTAGCATATTTGTAAAGTAGAACACAAGTCCCTTCCTGCTTTCTCATAGGCTGCGCATTCCAGAGGTTACAACATACATCACCTACATGGCACACATCGATTGGGTCACATAATTAGGTTATTTGCATGTCCTGTTTGTTGATTGGTGTATAGAGCTATCATAAAATCCCTTTATTTACATGTCCTATTTGCTGATTGGTTTACAGGATTTCGTTTTGATTGGTTCCCTCCAAAATTTGAACATAAAACCCCACTAAAGTGAAAGCCCGTGAAAAAGAGAAGCAGCAGGAAGTGACTCAGCAAAGGCATTTAAACATGGCTCAGGGTTCATTTTGAAAATAAATCATTCTATTTCTTACAAAACTGAACACAATTAGCAGAGACACAGCATGGCTGAGGCCCAGTAACGCTCAGACCAGACGTTGCTTGGCTGTTCAGGGCCTCCAGGCATTTCAGGTTCCTCTCCAAATCTTGATTTAACCCACTCTAATTATCTGGAGAACTGGACTATCCTTTCTTATGGCAACTGGCTTTTAAATTAGCATGTAGCCATGGTAACAATAGAGTGTTGGTGATAGCAAGTCTTATCTGGAGAAAAATTTTTTATTGTCAAAACAGCTCTATATGAGCATTCTTACGGATTTGAATCAATTATTCATTCCATTAATTGAGAGGAGCTTTCCTTTACACTGTTTGCATTAGAAGCAGAATGATACTTGTTTAAAACAGAACTGGAGTACTCAGAATGGGAGGGGGAAGTCATCGAGGAGATGAAGTTGGAAGCATTGAAAGACAGGTGGGAAGCTGACACCATCATGAGGGCATTTCGGCTGAGGGAGACAAAGACAAGTAAGGGACTCACCCAGTGATTTAATCTTCAAGAATTATCAGTCAAGCTTTTTCTTCATAAAAATAGAAATAGCTTATTTTTTCCTGGAAACACATGTTTATTGCTAAAATTTAAAAATACAAAAATATCAATAGTCCTCCCACCTCTTGCTTATAATTCCATATCCTTCAAACTATTACCAGTTTGCTATAGGCACTTACAGATATTGTATGCATATATGCTTTAAGCATATACATCTTGTGTATGTATGTGTGTATGCATGCATATACACATATTTAATTTTTAAAAACAGATGGGGCCTGTGTGAGTTAGAATTAGATGCAGTTGCACCAAACAGAAACTCTTTTCTTTCCTTTTTGGAGACAGGATCTCGCTCTGTCATCCAGGCACCAGTTCAGTGGTGCAATCACAGCTCACTGAAGCCTCAAAATCCTGGGCTTAAGCAGTCTCCTCACTTCTCAGCCTTCTGAGTAGCTAGGACCATCAGACCTGGTTAATATTTTTTCATTTTTTATAGAGAAACAGTCTCACTATGTTGCCCCAGCTGATCTCCAACTCCTGGCCTCAAGTGATCCTCTCATCTTGGTCTCCCAAAGGGCTGGGATTACTGGTATGAGTCACTGCGCCCAGCCCACGAATTCTTATTACAATATTATTTATAATAACATCAGAACAACCACAAAGCTGCTGGTGGGAGATGAGGGAGAATCATCTTTCATTGGTGAGTCAAATAAATGATGCTACATTTATGTAATGGCATCCAACGCAGTCATTAAAAGCTGATCTACAAAGCATTACCTTGGAAAGTTGTCCAAGACAGATTAGTGAGGGGAAAAAATAATACGCAAAGCCATATACATAACATTATCACATTTGTGTTTAAAATAAGAAATAATACATATACAAACACATTCGGGAAAAATCCACTTTAGTATGATAAATAGAATATAAAAAATCAGCTGCCCAAAATGTGTTTCCTTTATTGCAAGGTTTGAAATCCGAGCTGGTTCTAACTGCGATTTGGCGCCACCTGGTGGCAACACTTCACTCCGGCTTAAACATTACTAGGTTGGAGCGTCTAGAACCCCAGCAGTGTTTTCAGAGATCCTCTGAATTATTGGCTCCCATTGTATCTGCTCTCAATAGGGAGATGGGGCCCATTGGATAATCAGAATGTGAGAATCCACCTTGCGCTTCTCCATGTGCCTATATAGAGTGGCAAGTCACAGTCACATACATACCACTCATTACCACCACCGCCGCCGCCACCACACAACCCCCCACAAACTCCACTCTCCTCAACCCACCACCACCATTGAGGCCCACTTTCCTGCCTGAGGGCTGGAGAGAACAGGAATTCATCACTAAGGAGATTCTGCGCACTCTGCCACAGGGTTTCATTGCATACGCTTACATTTACTCCATGCTGTGCTGTTTTCTTAACATTACTATGTTTGATTTTTTACCAAATAAAATTAGTCTGAAATTAGAAAATTAAACTGAAAGGAGCCATTAGACACAAATATATAAGCCATGGTTGAAACTGAGGCAGGCTAGCTAGTCTAGGCATAAGAAGGAATGGAAAATTACTGAGCTGGAGGTTAAGAAACTTTCTGTGACTTGTAACTGACATGAATCTGGCACAATTTGATCTGTGACTCACATGAAATTGACACACAGAAAAACTAGATAAAACCAGCACTTCCTAACCTTGAATAAGCACATCTCCTTCTTGAGATCCCTTCAGTGTTCCACAGATTAAGGATCACACCTCTCACACTTTTCATAAAGAGGGAAAGAGATTTCCAACTCCCGGAGGAGTCAGTCACCAGCACCTGGGCCTAGTGGGGATCTCTCTCTCTCTCTCTCTCTCTCTCTCTCTCTCTCTCTCTCTCTCTCGATGAGGCAATCCTCCATCATCAAAACCACTTGATTAACAGTAATAAAAAAGAAACTGTCTGGGCACCGTGGCTCCCATGCCTGTAAACCCAGAACTTTAGAAAGCCAAGGTGGAAGGATTGCTTGAGGCCAGGAGTCTTGAGATCAGCCTGAGCAGCATAGGGAGACCTAGTTTCTACAAAAACTTAAAAATGTAGCCATGTGTGGTTACGTCCAGCTGTAGTCCCAACTACTAGGGAGGCTGAGATGGGAGGATCACTTGAGCCTAGGGGCTCAAGGCAGCAGTTCGAGGCCACTGCACTCAAGCTTCTTTGATGGCAATTGGTACAGAAGGGACTTCAATAGACCTTACTAAACATGCTAAAGGAATCATTTATTGATTCAAAGATCCTCATCCAAAGAGCAGCCATGTCCTAAGCTTGTCAGTTTTCACTTCCACTTCCCACTGGACATCAAGAGCCAGGGAGATAGGGGAGAGCTAAAAGTCTTTCTTTTTTCTTTCTCAAGTTTCCATGTGATAGTTTTAACAGACAGACAATTTCTTTTTTTTTTTATTTTACTTAATTTTTATTTTAAGGATATGGGGTACAATTCAGGATTAGATATACAAATGGTCATTGCACAGGTAAACTGGGCTTCACTTTGGTCCCCACTTTGCCTGGTTTGAGATCAGGTACTCTTATTGAAGAGGTGTGCACCCCCACCTCCCCACCAGCAGTTTCCCACTACTGCCAATCCTTTTTTTATAGTATTATAATAATTATTCAGGGTTTGCTTATGAGGGAGCTAGAGGTCTTAACGTGACTCCTGGCATGTCTAAAAGACAATGAGAGCTGGAAATGGACCTTCTAGAAGGCATCCCTGTGGGCCACGGAGGGCATGAGCTCCTTCACACATCCACTTCAGAGTGACACCAACAGGCTGGCTACTCTGTTTTTGTGGTCAATAGACCACAGAGACTGTGTGAGTGACAGAATATCTAAGTAGCAGTGTGTGTTGGAATTATTCAATATGAAGATCACAGGTGATGTGAATTTGTGACTCAAACATGTCTATAGAAAATTAGAATCCATGGTTTGGTGGCGTTGTATCTTTTTTTTTTTTTTTTTTTGAGTTGGATTCTCACTCAGTTGCCCAGACTGGAGTGCAGTGGCCGCTACTGGCCACCGCAGCCTCGCCTGCTGGACTCCGGCGATCCTTCCGCCTCAGCCTTCTGAGTAGCCGGAATTACAGGCATGCGCTACGATGCCCGGTTGATTTTTTGATTTATTGTAGAGATGAGGTCTGGCTGCCCAGGCGGGTCTCGAACCCGCGGGCTCAGGCAATCCACTCACCTCAGCCTCCCAAAGGCGCGGGATTACAGGCTGAGCCACTGAGCCCAGCTGGTGGCGCTGTATCTTAAGCCTTGTAGAAATACTAGTCTCACTTTTTTCTGATGTATTTGTTTCTCACTCTCTTGTACTTAACAGTTATACTAAGCATTGCTTCTCCTCTTCCTTGTGTCCTTAGGAAACTAATAATATATGTTAAAATAAAAAAATACAGATTACTGTTTTAAAATCTTGTATTAGCAATAGTTTATCATGAAAATTCACTTTAGGTAAAGAAGTTGCTACATATCTATTTTTGTTATTGTTGTTATTTTATATATTTATAAATATATACAAAAATAAGATTAAAATATGCCATGCAAATGAGAATTTAGAGTGAGAATCCAGGGAATTCTTTCTGGGATTCTTCAGTTATTCTAAGTAATCTTATGTCTCACAATTTTTCTTTATTACATAATTCTGTTTTAAAATGTAAGTATTATCAGTTAGGTTGGTGTTTTCACATGTAGATTGAATACACATTTATAAATCATGTTTCATTTCTATGTGGGGGAAACAACTGATTTTTAATATTATTTTATTCAACTCAACTCAAAGCTGTGTGAAAAATCACACTAGCTTCTTAAGCAGTAAATATCAGCACTTTTAGATTATTTAGGATTTAGTAATATATTTAGAGCACATATATGTATTTTATTATTAGTTTTGAGTTGGAGTCTCATTAAATCACCCAGGTTGGAGTGCAGTGGCATGCTCACAGCCACCTCAGCGTTGACCTGCTTGGGCTCCAGTGATCCTTCCGCCTTAGCCTTTCAAGTAGCCGGAACTACAAGCACGTGCTACCATGCCCGGCTAATTTTTATTATTATTATTTATTTATTGTAGAGATGAGGGTTTGCCAAGTTGCCCGGACTGGTCATGAACCTGCGGGCTCAGGCAATCCACTCGCCTCGACCTTTCAAAGTGCTGGGATTACAGGCTGAGCCACCGAGCCTGGCCCATATATGTATTATTGATGATTATTTGCCTGTATCCTATGAGTGAATATTTTGGAATGGCTAATTGATGCAAGTAAAATGCAAGTAATTTGTATTTTAAATTGACAAGCAAGAACTAGTACTTAGTTTTATGCTTTGTTACTATCTATCACTTTGTTCATACCTAAGAAACATTTATTACATTAATAACAGCAATGGCAATAAGAAAAAAACATGAATTGTGTTAAAATTAAAAACTCAGAAAATACTTGCCTAGACTATTGGTCATGAATTATGCTGGAAGATAAAACCAAGTGTATTACTAATGATGCATGCTGCTTTGTTTTAAAGAGGTATTTATAAAAAATACAATAAGAAAAAAATGAATAATAACTGACGGTAGGCTGCTAAAGAACCTTTTTGAATTAATGCATTTTTTCATCATTTAGGAAATTAAGTTTTTTTCTGGAGTTGCAGAGCTCTAAAGTATATATGGAACTGACTACTGAATGGCAAAACTTTGAAAGTGTTAGTTTAAAAAGGACAGAATAGACAAAAACTCAGAGAAAGACCAAACTCCTAGAATGATTCAAAGGATCAAATATGAGGTCCTCAAAAGAAGTGGCCTCCAAGTTAGAGGAGTGGATATGGCTCACCCCTAGGCAGGTAAATCAGTCCCCCGGGTAGAGAAATCTTGAGAGTGGAGTAGACGAATTTCTTTTCTCACTTAAAATAAAAACCTACATGTTTCTAAATACAACTTTAATCACTTTTTTCAACAGTAAAATGCTCATCTCTCTATTTAATTGAATTGCAGCCCATGCTACCTGCTAATATTTTTGTAGAGCACTGAGATTTCCATAGAGTGAAGTATTGCAAGAATTGGTTATTAGGTTATTTGAGTGCCTTTTTTATTTTTTGGGTCATAGAAAAAAGTCTAACTGCCCTTGTGTGTGTCTTTCATTGATTAAATTTCTATATAGAGCTTCTATTATACACTAGTTTCAGACTAAGAAATGGAACCAGCAAGAGTGTCACAATTCTTTAATTTTTCCAAACCAAGATAAATTAAGCTCAAGAACCTCAGTCTTTAAGGTTGAGGAGAAGTCATTATTGGTCATTTAGGGATGATGGAAGAACCTGTGGCTTACCAGAGTCAATAAAAAGAAGGAGGATCCTTGTTCTCCGTCTAGGTTGCCCCCGCAATCCCTGGCCTTGCCAAGGACCCCGTGATCATCTCTGCAGTGTTAAGAAAGATACGTGCAGGTTACTTTGAGGGTAAATAATAGAATTGGAGAGCCAGTTGGAAGTAGGGGTGGCAAGGAAAGCCTCCCTGGGTAAGTGGTATTTAACCTGAGGTCTGAAGAGAGAGCAGGATGTGACTGAATGAGGGAACAGGAACAAAGGAAAAGGAAACAACCTGTAGAAGACCTGGACAGAGAATGAAATTGAGAAAAGTGGGGGACATGAAGAGAGAGTACTAACACATTCTGGATAAGCTGAGCTGAGGAGCGTCTGGGGAGACTTTGGGGAGGAGGTGATTGTACATAATTTAAACTGCGGACGGGAGGTTCCTAGGCATAGGAAACTGCACGTACAGGAGAGGCCCACCCAATCAGGGAACTTCTCGTGGTTTGAATGGCCAGAGGGTGGATGTATGCTCCCAGATGAGAATGGAGAGGGATGCAGAAGCCAGATCATAAAGGACCCATGTGCAAAGTCTAGAGTCTGAACTTTATTCAGTAGGTCAACAGTTCTCAGTGGAAGTGACACCATCCCGTTGGGAGCATTTTGGACATTTGTGGGAGTGCTTTTGGTTATCATAATGATGGAGGGGATGTGAACTAGTATTTAGTGCCCAAGGACCAAGAATGTTGGACATCCTGAAATGCAAGGGACACACAGTGAAGAATTATTCCTTATCCCAGCAGAATTCATGTAAGTGATATGCCTGTTTATCATTGTCTGAGCTGAGAACCTAACTTTTTTTTTTTTTTTAAAGGAACCCAAAATGTGTTGTTGGTGGTGGGAGTGGTGGTTTTGTTTATTTTGGTATGGTTTTTATATACTAGGAAATGTTTCAGGAATAAGACTTCCTTGTAATCAGATAAGTTTGTTTTGTCCAAAACTTTATGCCAAGACTTGTCTCCATTTTGGAAAACCTTGTCACCAGTGGCAAGATATGTGGCACTGGAACTGCCAGTGGTACACAGATGCTCAGTTATATGCATAGCTGTCATATGCAGGACAATTCAACCATAGCCTCTGGCTACTACATTATGTCATCTCGTGTAGTTATATGTAAGCATTTGTGAATGAAATATGTAGATTTTATTATAAATCATTTTAGAATGTTGTCTTTACATTACAACTAAGGCATTAAGCTTAGTTTTTTTAAATGTATATGTATAATGGTTATATTATCTACAAATTTTATTTCTGGAGAGTATAGGGGTTGGAAAAATATATTTAAGAGAATCATTATGTAGATAATAAATGAAGCTATATGTGTGGATGAGATCAATCTGGGGCCACATATGAAGTAGTGGTTACGATTTGTGGGGTTACAGACACCTTTGGGAATTTAATAGAAGTTATAAACTCATCTCTTACAAAACAAATAAGAACACATCCATGCAAATCTATTCAAAGTGTTGGTGCTGTACTCTGAGTTCAGCTGGAGTCTAAGCCCTGTACATTGCTGAGAACATGTGTTTCCAGCCAGACTTTCTTCCCAGAAATGAAGAGCTATTCTGCATGTCATGTACATTACAACATGGAGATCATCTTATTTTCCTAAAAGGAGAATCCTTTCTTCCTGTCTTCAGGAGGAGAGCTATTTTATTTAATGAATAATAATTAACCTGGGTAAGGCTTGGGGGATTTCACTACTTAAGGAAACGCTTGAGTAGCCGCAGAGGGCCATTAAAAGGCTGAATCCTGCTAACTGAAAGAGTACTGCTTCAGTGATTGTGTCTTCCTGACTTAGGGATCCTCAGAAGACTCAACTCTGCTCTGATGCATGTAGCAGACAGAGGTGTCAGACATACCTGAATCCTAACAATGAACATGCCACTTAGGCTCAGTATGGAACATTGGAACATCCCCTTCATTCCCCTTCTTTCCAATTGAGCCCTTCACTATCACCATGATTATAGTCGTAATATATTAGAGTATGTATGCATGTGGATGCCAGAAAGTTTGAGGGATATTTATAATAGGGACGGATAAATTTTTGGTTTTTGCAATGTTACATTGTTTGTTATTTTTCCAAAAAAACTTTACTGAATACAAAACATTCTCCCAAATGATTTGAAGTCACCACTTAGCATCAATAAAAATAAACATGATTCAATTGTCCATATGCAAATCAGTCTTCAAATATTATTAGATGTTGTATTTCTGTGTATTCCCACCAATGATTTATAAAACCAATGGCAATATCCAAAACTAAATAAAACAAAAACAAGATCATCAAAATACAAAAAGAATAAAGCAAGGAAGGAAAGAGGGAGAGCAAGCAGAAAAAGAGGGAAAGGGGAGGGAGAAAGGAATAAACTACAAGCAATAATACACTAATAGAGAATTTAACTATGTATGTTTCCTATTTCATTATATAGTTATCGTTTAATGAGAACTTGAAGTAGCAAAAACATGAGTCAAACAATAGAATCTTTACCATTAAGAAAAAGGAAGTAAACATGAGAAAACTTTTCTCTCTGGACTAAACAGATAAGAAAACAACTGTGAGAGAGAGAGGAGTGGATAGATGGTTTAGAACGGCACATGTTCCCCCAACTCTTCTGAATTCTGAGAATTCATTCCCCACTTAGCTTGTAGAAATGAACCAAATCCTCTAAGCATGCTGGGACAGAAAATACAATTGCCAATCACTATTCCAAGACATCTGTACACAATAATATCTATTTACTTATTGAAAAAAAAAAGGAAAAAAATTCACTGAACGTGAAGATCAATATATGTCTTTGAAATTTTTAATTAGCAATTTATTTTTGCTCTTGAATAAATATCCCTTTAATCTCAATAATTTGGAATATAATCTAGGCAATAGTTGGTATTAAAGAAATATTTGCTAATATATTAATGAATAAAATGATATTACATAGCCAATACCCTTACATTGAGGACATCAAGGTGATTATTTCTCTTTCAATGATTTAAGTATGGCTCCTGCTGCATTATTTTTAGTTAGTAGTCCGTATATTTTAGTTCCACACACTAGGAACTAAATTTGACATTTAAAAAAAACCAAATAGGCACACAAAGCAAATGTGTATTGGGCACCTACTATATATTAGGCTCTGTGCTTGCAGATGACGGGTTACTACGAGAGGCATAAGACAAGGTCCTGACCTCAAGTCACAAGTCTATTTCGCCTTCCTGCTCTGGGTGATGTAAGACACTGGACGAATTAGTGAGGCAGCTGAGCCTCACAGCAAATGTCCTTCCTGTGGAAATGTCCTTGGCTGTCTGGCCATGTCACAGGGGACTGTGAACCAAACCACAGGGGACAGCAGGAACAACAGAAGGAGTACCAATTCAGATGAGGAATCAAGCAAGCCAAGTGGAAGGAGAAACATGATGTGATAGGTTCTGCCTGCACTTCACTGAGTTTAAGGTCTATCGTCACCCTCTCAGGGCTCCCATGGGTTCCCTCAGCAATTCACAGAGGTGACAGAAATGCCAGAAAAGTTCTGAAAAGGTCAAGCTGAGTTCTTTAAAAAGTGATTGTCCTAAACTAATATTACTGAGTAGTATTCCATTGTGTGCTTATAACAGTTCGATTAGCTATTTACCGATTAACTAATATTTCCCATTTTTCTTATTGATATGAATAAAACTACTATGAACATTTGTAAACAGGCTTTTGTGTGGACATATATCTTCATTTCTCTTGGGTTAATATCTAGAATTGGAATTTTGGGGTCATATGCTAAGTGTTTGTTTAACTTTTTAATAATAATCAAACTGTTTTTCCAAAGTGGCTATACCATTCTGCATGCCCATCAGCAATACATGGGAATTTCAATTGCTCTGCATCCTCACCAGAATGTGGTACTGCCAGTTGTTCTTTTAAAAAGTTGATGGGTAGCTATATGTCTTTGTGGTTTTAATTTGCATCTTCTTTTTTTTTTTTTTTTTTGCATCTTCTTGATGACTAATGTCAGTGAGGATCTTTCTTATGCTTGCTTGCCACATTTGGTAAAGTGCCTGTTCAGCTCCTTCACCCATTTTCGAATTGGGCTGTTTATTTTCTTATGATTGAACTACAATAATACTTAAAGAATTTTGTGTTTTGCAAATATTTTCTCCTAGTCTGTGAATTCTCTTCATGGTCTAACAGTGTCTTGCAGAAAGCACATGCTTTTACTTTTGAAATTCAGTTCATCCATTTTTTTTTTCTTTTATGTTTCAGCTTTTTGTATCCTATCTGATAAATCTTTGCCTAATCCAAAATCAAAAAGATGGATTTCTGGCAAAATGGTAATGGGACAGGTCAGACTGTGAGGGTCTCCGCAAAAGTGAGTGTCTATAAAGACTCTCTGCGTGAGTGAGTGTGTGCTAGTGGGTGAGTGAAAGTTCATGTGAGAGGAGAGTCGGGTTCATGCACCCAGGGTTCTCCTCCAGAGGTGACTGCAACTCCCCACCATCCTGGGATTGGAGACAGTGGCACCACAGGATCATCTGCTGCTGTCAAAGTCTCCTGAGAAAAGGCTGTGGAATACAGCTGATCCTACCACCTGGCCCCTGGCCCACACCATCACCTGTGACAGCAGAGCAGCAGGAGCCTGGTTCCATGGAGAGAGCAGGTTGGGGAAAGCTGGAGAGAAGACCCACCACCAGTGAGGAAACACAACTGGAGCCATTTAATCTATCCCAGACCAGGCAAAGACCTGCATCACCTCACCCAGCTCCACCCAGCCTTCAACCTGGGACCTAGAGGTTATCTCATCAAACCTGGAGAGACAGACATCTCTTCCCCATGCTGGAACATGCAAAGACATGTCAGATCTCAGTAAGAAACTTCACAACAGCAGCAGTAAGCTGAGTGAGTCCAGATCTGATCCACCTTCCTCCCACAGTAGTTCATGGGGCATCTGAACCATGCTGAGAGCAACCCTATCAGCCTGTGCTGAGAGCAGAGGGCTGGAGACCAGAACTGAAAGAAAGTTGAAGTTACAGGAACAGCCTCAAGTGAGTTTGTTTGTTTTTGTTTGCTTGTTTTTTTCTTTTTCTCTTCTCTCTGTTTTTGATTATATTCTCATACCAGCTTTGTTTCTGTTATTTTATTGCTTTTTTTTAAACTTTCTGTTTGTGTATGGGTATTTTTGAGAGAGAATACATCAATGGGGGATTTTTGTCAGTTTGGGTGTTTGTATGATTATCTGTATTTTTAAAAAATATTTTCTGTCTTTGTGTCTCTTTTTATTTGTTAGTTGGTATGCCTATCTGTTTTCTTCTTCTTCCTCTCTCTCTCTATCTTCCTCTTGTCCCCCTGCTTCCTTTTTCCATTTCTTTTCTTTTTCTTAAACCTCATTTTGCTTTCAGGGGGCAAACCTGTACCCCTACTGTATGGACAGATTGTAAGGCAGTGGGAACTGGGTTCCAGGGGGCCCACACACCTATCAGTGGATACTGGGATCTGCAGATAATTTCTAAATCACAGTTCCTCCCTCAATTAAATTTCAAAACTGCAACAAGTACAGCCCCTCACCCACGGTCCAGCTTCAGAATTGAATAAAGCCAGAGGATTCACATAAGGAAGAATAGAAGATTGAGCAAACAGAAGTAAATGCTACCCCCCATTCCTGGACAACAGAACTCAAGAAGAGGTAAAAAAAAGGGGGGGGGAGGAGGGGAGGAAAATCTACACAAAAGAAGACAAACCAAAGGAAGAATATGGGTCTCACACAGACCCCTGAGAGGTCAGTCACTGAGAATAAGACTTTGGAATGCAAACAATGAAAAGCTCCCCAGAATGACTGATCTTAAACCACAAACCCAGATATCAAGACATTGATAGAATAAATAGAATCAAGGTGATACAAGAGGAAAGAATGAAGGAGTTAATAACTGAGATAACAGCAATAAAGAACACAGTGAATAAAATAAATAACACACTTATAAGCATGGAAAGCAGAATTAACTAAGCAGAAGAAAGACTCTCAGAGCTTGAGGACCAAAATATGGAACTAACTCAAACTGTTAAAAACATAGAAAAGAAGCATAAAAAGACAGAACAAAATCTCCTAGAGATAAATGATTATTTCAAGAGGCTAAACCTAAGATTAATTGGAATTCCTGAGGCAAATAGAGAGACAGAGACCACCCTTGAACAAATATTCCATGAAATTATCCAAGAAAACTTCCCTCATCTCATCAGTGATGTGACCATTCAAACACAAGAGATTCAGAGAACCCCTATAAGACAACAAATGATAAGACCCACTCCCAGACACATAGTAATTCACCTACACAAAGTAGGTATAAAAGAAAGAATCCTAAAGGTAGCAAGAGAAAAAGGTCAGACTACCTACCAAGGAAGACCAATTAGAATAGCAGCAGACTAATCTACAGAAGTACTTCGGTCTATAAGAGCTTGGTGACCAATCTCCAAAATAAAAATTAAAAAAATTCGTTTTTTTTAATCTAGAAGTTTTATAATTTTCTATTTTAAATTTAGGCCTATCATTCATTTCAAATTAAATTTTAAAAAATATGGCTGTTCAATTATTTTGGCATTGTTTATTGAAAAGACTATCATTTTTTATATCAAATTGCTCTGGCACTTTTGTTGAAAATTAGTTGAGCATTATTTGAGTCTATTTCTGGACACTCTTTCTGTTCCATTAATCTGTGTTTCTATCCTTTCATGAATGCCACATTGTCTTGATTATTATAGCTGTCATAAGTTATAATTTTAAGTGAAAAACAGCATCATACATAGGTATTTGAATAACATGCTTACTATTAAAAATGTATATATGATGGAGTGTAGTGGCTTAAGCCTGTAACCCCAGCTGCTTGGGAGGCTGAGACAGAAGGATTGCTTGAGACCAGGAGTTTGAGACCAGCCTGGGCAACATATCAAGACTCTGTCTCTACAAAAATAAAAAAATTAGCCAGGTGTGGTGGCACATGCCTGTAGTGTGGGGGCTGAGGTGGGAGGATCGCTTGAGCCTAGGAGTTCAAGACTGCAATGAGCCATGATCATGGCATTTCACTCCAACTGGGTAAAAAGAGCAAGACCCTGTCTCTTAAAAAAGACTGGAATATGCAAAAATAATATGAGATTATAGGTGACAGTGTTCTCTATTTTTAAAAGATGTTTCTTTTATCCTTAGGACTAGGATCTGGCTCTACTAGAAATGGCAGGAAATATTCCAGGATATTCCACTTTCTCCAAAGTTTTTGGACTATATTTGTCAGAAGAAAGAAACCTTTGCCTGTAACTACTTCACTGACCCAGAATCACCTGGCTTCATTGGATTTGTGTTCTCTTGACTCAACAGTCCTTGGGAAGATAAGGGCTCATCAGTGACAAATTATCAAGGCAACTTGCCATTTCCCAGAATGTAGGCAATGTTGAAATATGTGAGATATGATCAGTTAGACAAACATTTTCACATCAGTTCTGTTCTATCACAGTTCTTCAATCACTGACTTATTCATCCTACATTTAATTATTTATTGCATTTCTACTATACACCAGTGGTAATATTAAAATTGCAGAGATGAAGAAAACTAAACCTCTGTTTTCAAGGTGCTCATAGTCTAGTAAAGAAAAGACATTTACACAAATAATTGCTCCACTCGGTCTTATAGGGGTAGGTACCTTTTTAAGGTAAAGAGATGCACCACAGAGAAAATGGCCTCTGCTCACTTCCTTCTCAGCTATTTCCCCCAAATCCAAGGTTGTCTTCTTTCATCTTCCTTTCACTTTCAGCATATAACCTTCATGAAAGAAACAGGGGTCATAAGAAGAAAACTCCCATCCTCGTTGTTCTGCCTCCCAGAGTACAAACCCACCAGCATCTGTACCCTTGCCTTCTGGGGGAAGGGTTTTCTTCCTGACAAAGACTAGTCTTTTCTCAGGGGAGAGATGCCACCTTTTCCAGCCATACTAGGAGCCTTGTTCTACCAGCTCTTCCCCCTTCTCTCCTGGAACACCCCTCAGTCTGTCATCTTTTAGTCTAAACACAAAAAAAAGTCACCTACACAATGTTCCACTTCCCCATAATACTTTCATTTCTGTCTGGCTCCTATCACCCAGCTGCATTTGCTGTTGGCTACGGTTGCCTATGATTGCCAACATTGCTCAACTCTAGAACAGTGTGCAGTTCTCATCTCTTTACTCCTCACTGCCATTCAACTCTCCTACCTTCTTCTACCTTCCTCTTCATTTCTCTGGGCATTCCCTCTCAATCTCCTTTGCTCTCCCCTTTCCCCTTACTTGAAGCCTAAATGTCAGAGTTTTTTCATATTCGGTCTTGAGTGTCTTCTCTCTAGGCTAGAGACCTCTCTTCCTAGGTCATTTCAACCACCCCTATGACTTTCAGTGCCACCTGAGACATCTTTTTGGAGGCTCAAGCCATGTGGTCAACTACTACCTACTTGACATCTTTGACTGGTTGTTCCACAGGTACCTCAAATTTAATATTTTGAAAACTAAACATTTGACCTTAACCACTCTCACCCCATGTCTTCTTTCAGGGGTCCTCTCTCCAGGAAAATATAAACATCTGCCCACATGCTTATGTTAAAAACCCAGTAAATATCCTTTACACGTCATTCCTGCACTCATTTTTCCAGTTCCAAAAACATTGCCTCAAAATTAAATGTAGGATCCATCCAAATCTCTCCCTTTCCACACCACATCATTTCTTGCATAGTCTCCTGTTGGTCTCCCTTTTGTTATAGTTGCCCACTTCCAATCTAATCCCTACGGAGAAGTCATAGTCATTTTTATTTTTATTTTTATTTTTATTTTTATTTTTATTTTTTGAGTTGGAGTCTCACTCTGTCACCCAGACTGGAGTACAGTGGCCGCTCCCGGCCACCGCAGCCTCGACCTGCTGGGCTCCGGCGATCCTTCCGCCTCAGCCTTCCACGTAGCTGGAACTACAGGCGCGCGCTACCACGCCCAGCTAATTTTTTGATTTATTGTAGAGATGAGGTCTCACTGCCCAGGCAGGTCTCAAACCCACGGGCTCAGGCAATCCACTCACCTCAGCCTCCCAAAGGTGCAGGATTACAGGCTGAGCCACCGAGCCCGGCCACAGTAATTTTTTAAAATGTAGCTATGACATATCATTTGCCTAGTTTGAAGTTTTTGATGTCTTTTCATTATCCTTCAATGAAATCTGCAATGCAGGTGACAAAGTCTGCACCTGCATCCTGCCCGTCTCACCTGCATCCTGCCCGTCTCTCTAGTCTCATCTCCCAGTACCTCATTACAAGCAGTGTCCTGCCACAGGGTCTTGGCACATGCTCTTGTGAACACCTCTCGCACTCTTCACATCACTAAGCCTTATTCATCTGTCAGGTCCCAGGTTAAATGTAATGTCCTCAGGCAGACTTTTCTTATCTCCGTCAATCTAAAGTAATTTCCATCAACCTAAGTATATTATATTTCTGTTTGGTTGTTTAATATCCATATTCTCCATCAGATTACAAGCTCCTTTAAGGTACAGATCACATCTGTCTTGTTTGCCTGTGTCTCCGATGCCTAGCTTTGTGTCTGGCAAAGAGTGGTTGCAGGAGTGCGTTAGTTTTCTATTACTGCTGTATCAAATTATCACAAATTGGCGTGAAACAACACAAATGTATTTTCTAATCATCTGGATATCAGAAATCCTAAAGGAGTCTTACAGGGCAAAAATCAAGGTGTCAGTAGAATTGGTTCCTTCTGGAGGCTCCAGAGGAGAATCCATTTCCTTGTCTTTTCCAGCTACTAGATCTGCATTTTGTGGCTTTTACTTCTACCTTCAAACCCGACAGTGGACATCTTCAAATCTCTCTGCTTTTGTCTTCACATCACCATCACCATCTTTTTCTGCCCCCTCATCTCAAGATCCTTAACTTAATCAGACTTGTAAAGTCCTTTTAGTCATGCAAAGTAACATATTCACAACTTTTGGGTATTAGAAAGTGAAAATTTGGAGGAACTAAATTATTCAGCCTACCACAGTGTGTAATTGTTGAGTGAATTAATGAACGAGGGGAGAGGGCCAGGGTATGTCAATAAGGAAGAAATGTTTAAGCTGTGTTTTAACAGATTAACAGATGTTTGCCAAGATGACAAAAAAAGAGGAAGTGCATTCCAGGAATAGAAAAGTGCATGAACAAAAGCCTAGAAGTAAGAGAAAACATGCTTTGCTCAGAGAAGCAAGCTATAGTGTCTCTTTGCAGTGAAAGTTTAAAAAGGGATTTGAAATGAGTTGGTGAGATAAGGCCAGATTCTACATAGCTAGAGAATGTCGTGTAACATGTCAAAGATTGTACATTACCTACAGGCAAGTCAATACTGAGTCACCTGCACACTTATTGCAATTCATTCATTCAAGATTTCACAAGTAACCATTGAGCAGGTTTTTTGTGCCAAGAGATGGCTCAATACAAACTAAAACCTACATCACTAGATCTAACCAGATCAAAATCACAGTAGATGAGAATAATACAAATTAGAGAACATGCAAAGCAAAAAATAAAGGCTACCAATATTTCTACCATCTAGAGATAAACAATAAATGTTTTTGTATATATACCTTTAGAATTTATTTACTATTATGCACATATGAAACTTATTACAAAATATTAAGACATGCCAAAAGAAGTAGAGAAAACATAATTAACATCCAGGTAACTCCCTACCCAGATTAAGAAATAAAACATTATCAATCCAGTTAAGTTTCCCTGTTTACCATTTCCTAAATTTCCAAATATCTCTTTATGCATGAGCTGCATATGTGTGCTTCTCCAAATAATCTGTGTAGTTGTCATGCTTTGAAACTTTATATACAAAGTATCACACTTTGTGTGCTCTTATCCAGAATGTTTTCTGGGTGAAAATTGAATTTGTGCTAATCTCATAGGATGAGTTAATATCTATCTCACTGTAGTTTCAATTTGCATTTATCGCATCATGAATGAAGTGGAGTATCTTTTCAACCAAGGGTCATTTGCATTTATTTTTCCTGTGAACTATTTGTTCATATCTCTTGTTCATTTTTCAAGATTATTACTCTTTTTCCTCTCTATTTTTAGAAACTTTTAATATATTAGGAATATTTATAAATTGAACATATTTTGCCAGTTTGTCATTTATCTTCTAATGTCGCTTGTGTATTTCACCTTTATTATTCAAAGCTATGTTTTTTAAAATTTTTAATTTTGAAGATGTTAGGTACAATTCAGGGTAAAGTTATGTTTTTAAAGAACATAATTGTGTAAAGAATTCTAGGTTGGCAGTTTTCTCATTTCATTCAATACCCTGAAGGTATCTTTCCTCTGGCTTCCACTTTTTCTATAGAAACTGCAGCAATTGGGCAGATTGTTGCTCCTTTGTTGGTGATCTGTCTTTTCCTTTTGTTATGTTTAAAATTTTCTTGTTACATTTGATTTTCTGCAATTACATTATAATGCATTTGGGTGCAGATTTCTATTTGTTCTGTTCAGCTTTATTTGACCTATTCTTTTTTTTTAATAATCAATATTTTTTATTATGATATTGTGGGGTACAGTTAAGGGTTAGGTATACAAATATGCTTTGTTCAGGCACCCTTGTTGATAACAGGTGTCTCCCCGTCCCCAGACAGATATTTACTACCATTAATCCCTTCTCCCTTTCCCTCCCCGCCGATAGTTTCCCACCACTGTCAGTCATTTTCTTATGGTAATACGTTGGATGGTCAAGGTCCACTATATGAGTGAGAACATGTGATACTCAGATCTTTGTTTCTGTGAGAGGTCACTCAGTATTATAGACTCTAGTTCCATCCAGGTTGCTGCGAAATTCATGATTTTGTTCTTTTTTATGGCTGTGTAGTATTCCCTCATGTATATGTACCACATTTTTTTAATCCAGTCCTCCTTTGATGGACAGCATGGTTGGTACCAGGTTCTTGCTATTGTGAACAATGCTGAAATAAACATATGTGTGCAGGTATCTTTTTTATAGAGTGATTTGAATTCTTCAGGGTATATTCCCAGTAGGGGGATTGCGGGGTCATATGGGAGGTTGATATTTAGAGCTTTTAGGAATCGCCACACTGCTTTCCACAGAGGTTGCACTAGTTTACACTCCCACCAATGGTGTAAAAGAGTTCCCTTTTCACCACACCCTCTCCAGCAACTGTTATTTTTTGAGTTATTGATAATTGCCATTCTGACTGGAGTTAGGTGGTATCTCAGTGTGGTTTTGATTTGTATCTCCCTGGTGATTAGTGAGATTGAACATTTCTTCATGTGTCTGTTGGCTGTTAGAATGGCTTCCTTTGAGAAGTGTCTCTTCATATCTTTTGCCCATTTTGTAATGGGGTTGTTTGTTTTTTTCTTTTTAGCATGTTTGAGTTCCTTGTAGATCCAAGATGTTAAGCCTTTGTCAGACCTGGAGTTGGCAAATACTTTTTCCCAGTCTGTAGGCTGTCTCCCTGCTCTCTTGATGGTTTCTTTGACTTTGCAGAAGCTTGTTAGTTTAATGAGGTCCCACTTGTCTATCTTATCTCTTATGGCCTGTGGGTTTCAGGTTTTGTTCAGGAATTGGATGCCAGTTCCAATTTTCATGAGGGTACATTCTTCATTTTCTAAGGTTCTTATGGTTTGAGGTTTTACATTTAGGTCTCTGATCCATTTGGAGTTAATTTTTGTGTATGGAGATAGATAGGGGTCCTGTTTCAATCTTCTGCATGTGATCAGCCAGTTTTCCCAGCACCTATTTACTGAATACGTTCTCCTACCCCAGTGGTAGGTGGTGGAGGCTTTGTCGAAGATGAGTTGGTTGAGAAATTGAAGTTTTGCTTCTGGAATCTCAATTCTATTCCATTGGTCTATATGCCTGTTCCTATACCAATACCAAGCTGTTTTGATGATTGTAGCTTTATAGTAAAGTTTGAAGTCTGGTAATGTGATACCACCTGCTTTGTTTTTTGTTTTGTTTTGTTTTGTTTTTTGCTGAGGATTGTTCTGGCTATTCTTGGTCATTTGTGTTTCCATATGAATTCCTGTGTTGTTTTTTCTAGGTATGAGAAGAATGTTGCTGGTAATTTCATGGGTATTGCATTTAATCTGTAGATTGCCTTAGGTAGGATGGAAATCTTTACAATGTTGATTCTTCCAATCCATGAGCATGGAATATTTTTCCACTTGTTTGTGTCATCTTTGATTTCTTTGAGCAGTGTTTTGTAGTTTTCATTGTAAAGGTCTTTCACGTCTCTGGTTAGAAGATGCCAAGGTATTTCATTTTTTTTGTGGCTATTGTGAATGGAATTGTGCTTTTTATTTGGGTTTCTGTTTGTTTATTATTGGTGTAAAGAAATGTGATTGTCTTTTGCACATTTATTTTATATCCTGAGACTTTGCCAAAGGTCTTTATCAGTGTAAGGAGGTTTTTGACAGATTCTCTTGGGTTTTCAAGGTACACGATCATGTCATCTGCAAAAAGAGATAACTTGACTTCCTCTTTTCCTCTTTGGATACCCCTGATTGCCTTCTCTTCTCTGATTGCTGTAGGCAGGACTTCCAATACTATATTGAACAGGAGAGGTGAGAGTGGGCATCCTTGTCTTGTTCCAGTTTTCAGGGGAAATGGTTCCAATTTTTGTCTGTTTAGGAGTATGATGGCTGTAGGTTTCTCGTAGATGACTTTTACTATTTTGAGGTATGTTCCCCATATGTCTAGATGTTCGAGGACTTTTATCAAGAAGGGGCGCTGGATTTTATCAAGAGCTTTTTCTGCATCTAATGATATAATCATGTAGTTTTTGTTTTGACATCTGTTGACGTATTTAATTACATCTATCATTTTACGAATGTTGAACCAGCCTTGCATCCCAGGGATGAAGCCTACTTGGTCATGATGGATGATTTTTGAGATGTGTTGTTGAATCCAGTTTGCTAGGATCTTGTTGAGAATTTTAGCATCTATGTTCATCAAAGATATTGACTTGTAGTTATCTTTCTTTGTTGGGTCTTTACCTGGCTTGCGTATCAGTGTGATGTTACCTTCATAAAATGATTTGGGGAGAGTTCCATCTTTCTCAATCGCCTGGAATACCTTCAGTAGGATTGGTATCAGCTCCTCCTTAAATGTCATGTAGAATTCTGCTGGAAAGCCATCTGGTCCAGGGCTTTTTTTGTAGGTAGTTTTCTTATTACGTAGTCAATTTCCTTGATTGTTATTGGTCTATTTAGGGTCTCAATTTCTTCTTGTTTCGACCTAGGCAGGTTGTGTGATGACAGAAAGTCCTCCATTTCCTTAAGATTTTCAAGTTTGTTTCCATACAAGTGCATAGTAGTCTCTAATGATCTTTTGTATTTCTTCAGGGTCAGATGTGACTTCTTTTGTGTTTCTGATTGTGCTTATTTTGGTTTTTTTTTTTTTTCTCTTTTTCTTGGTCAGTCTAGCTAGGGGACCTTTGATCTTCTTTATCCTTTCAAAGAACCAGCTTTTTCTTTCATTGATTTTTTTTTTTTTTTTTTTGAGTTGGAGTCTCACTGTCGCCAAGACTGGAGTGCAGCGGCCACTCCCGGCCACCACAGCCTCGCCTGCTGGGCTCCAGCAATCCTTCCGCCTCAGCCTTCCGAGTAGCTGGAATTACAGGCATGCGCTACCACGCCTGGCTGATTTTTTGATTTATTGTAGAGATGAGGTCTCGCTGCCCAAGCAGGTCTCGAACCCGCTGGCTCAGGCAGTCCACTCACCTCAGCTTCCCAAAGGCGTGGGTCATTGATTTTTTTGTATTATCTTTTTGTCTTCTATGTCCTGGATTTGGGCTTTTATTTTGGTGATCTGGATTCTTCTGCTGAAATTCGGGTTTTTGTGGTCTTGCTTTTCCAGCTTCCTTATGTGGCTTGTTAGGCTATTAATTTGTGATCCTTCCATTTTCTTCATGTGCATTTGTCGGGATATAAATTCCCCTCTTACTACAGCTTTCATGGCGTCCCAGAGATTTTGGTAAGATATTTCTTCATTTTCATTGTTTCCAGGTATCTTTTGATCCCTGTTTTGATTTCATCATTGACCCAGGAGTTGTTTAGCATCATGCTTTTTAGTGTCCATGTGTTTGTGGGTTTGGGAGGGAACTTGTTGGTGTTAATGTTTATTTTTATTCCCCTGTGGTCCGAGAAGGTGCATGGTAAAATTTCGGTTCTTTTAAATTTGCTTATGCTTGATTTATGGCCAAGTATGTGGTCGATCTTAGAATACGTTCCATGTGGTGATGTGTATTCTGTGGTCTTTGGATGGAGTGTTCTGTAGGTATGAATTAAGTCCATTTGGTCAAGAGTCACATTGAGGTTCTGGATCTCATTGCTGATTTTTTGTCCTGATGATCTGTCTAAGGTTGTGAGTGGAATATTAAAGTCCCCAGTTATGATGGTGTTAGAGTCAATATCTTTCTTTAGTTTTCCTAGAAGCTGCTTTATGAAAGTTGGCGCTCCTATGTTGGGTGCATATATGTTTAGGATAGATATTTCTTATTGATGGAGTGAACCTTTTATCATTATGTAGTGGCCCTCTGTATCTTTTTTAATTTTTGATAGCTTAAATGGCATTTTGTCTGAAATTAGGATCGCGCCTCCTCCTTTCTTTTGTGTTCCATTCACCTGAAAATTTGTTTCCCATCCTCTTACTTTGAGTCTGTGCCAGTCCTTTTTAGTGAGATGGGTCTCTTGAAGGCAGTATATTGTTTCCTGGTGGTATTTCATTCATTTTGCCATTCTATGTCCTTTCAGTGGTGCATTTAGTCCATTCACATTCAGGCTAATTATTGAAATGTGAGAGTTCATCCCTATCATAGCATTCTTATAGAATTGTTGTTCTTCCACTTGGTTTTTTTGTCTTTCTTTTGGTTTAGGGGTTGGTTCATGTATATTTTCTTCTTTTTCCTGTACTCCTGTGAAGAACATTGTTCTTTTTTCCTTTTCTTCTGTGTTTAGTACTTTCTTAAGTGTTTCATGTAGAGGTGGTTTGGTGGCAGCATAAGTTCTTAGGGATTGGATATCTGGGAAAGATTTTAATTCTCCTTCGCTGATGAAGCTTAACTTGGCTGGGTAGATTATTCTTGGTTGAAATTGTTTATCTTTTAGGACTTTGAAGATAGGACTCCAAGCTCTCCTAGCCTGGAGGGTTTCTGTAGATAAATCTGCTGCTGTTCTAATTGGTCTTCCATGATAGGTGATCTGGCCTTTTTCTCTTGCTGCCTTTAGGATTTTTTCTTTTATATCTACTTTGTTTAGGCAAATTATTATGTGTCTAGGAGTTGGTCTTCTCATTTGTTGTCTGGCAGGGGTTCTCTGAATCTCTTGTGTTTGAATTTTTGCATCACTGATTAGATAAGGGAAGTTTTCTTGAATAATCTCATGGAAAGTTTGTTCCTGTGTGATCTCTATCTCTCTTTCTGCCTCAGGAAGGCCAATTACTCTTAAGTTTGGTCTCTTGAAGTAATTGCTCATCTCTTGAAGGTTTTGTTCTGTCTTTTTGAGCTTATTTTCTGTGTTTTTAACAGTTTGCATTAGTTCTATATTTTGGTCCTCAAACTCTGAGATTCTTTCTTCTGCTTGGGTAATTCTGCTTTCCATGCTTATCAGTTTGTTATTTATTTCAATCACAGTATTCTTTATTACTGTTATCTCAGTTATCAGCTCCTTCCTAGTTTCTTCTTGTCTCTCCTCAATTCTTTTTAATCTCTCCATTAATGTCTTGATATCAAGATTTGTAGTTTGAGACCAGTCATTCTGGGGGCTCTTCATTGTTTGCATTCCGAAGTCAGTTTTCTCAGTGTCTGCCCTCCCAGGAGTCTGGGAGAGACCCATATTCTTCTTTTGGTTTTTCTTCATTTGTGTAGATTTTTCTCTCTCTCCCCCTTTCCCTCCCCTTCTTTAATTCTGTTTTTCAGGGAAGGTGGGGTTGCTTTTGCTTTGCTTGTGCAATCTCCAGTTCTTCCTTATGAGGGTCCTCTGGCTTTGTTCACTTTTGAGATTGGAGTGTGGGCTGCGGTTTGTACTTTTTGCAGTTTTGAGGTTTAATTGAGGGCGAGGCTGTTATTCAGAATCTATATGCTGATTCTAGCATCCACCAACCGGTGTATGAGCCCACTGGAACCTATTTCCCACTGCCATACAGTCTGTCTGTGCAGCAGTATGTAGGTTTGGTCCTTGGAACAAAAGGAGGTACAAAAGAGGAAAATAATGGAGGAAAGGAGGCATCAATAGAAAGTTAGAAAGAGAGAAGAGTGAGAGAGAAAACAGACATACATACCAACTAACAGGTGAAAAAGAGACACAAGGATGGAGAGAAGTGAAAAAAAAATGCAAGCAAAATTTCCTAAATAATACTGGTAGCTACACAAAGACAGACCAATAAAATCATGCCTTTTGATGCATTTTGCCTAACACAAACAGATAGTGTAAGTCAAAAAGCAAAACAAACAGTCAAAATGATAAAATCAAAAGTCAAAATAAGAAATCAGACTAGCTCTGGAATCTTTCCTGAGTGTCTAAAGTCTCTTCAGCTCTGATCTCCAGCCTCTCCCCTTTGCTATCATTGCAGACAGCTAGATTTACTCACAGCTTGGGTTTGTTCTTTTAGCCTGCTCCCTGGGAGGTCTGTGATGCTTAGTTGCCTTTGTCTGTTTCAGCATAGGGGAGGGGCTTTGTCTCCTGTTTTGTGACGTTAACTTAGGAACTGAAGTGGATGCTGCTCATAGGTGGGTGGGGCAATGCAATCTCTGCCTGGAGAATGGCTGAGGTGGCAGTTTCTCTTTCATGGATCCTTTCTCTCTGCTCACCTGGGTCCCTGGGTGATCAACTATGATGGACTTTGGTGGTGTGGGAGGCACCGGGGATCAGCTACACAGCTGAGCACTGGATCTGGGGTGCCACTAGTGGGCTGGGGTGGAGGAGGGGGTCGGGAGTTCCCTCCTCTGGAGCTGAGAGCCTCCAATCAGCACCTCCTTAAGATATGCTGTTCCCTTACACAAGCATGGGGTCATGTGCTTAGTGCCTCAGCCAGGGTGGACCCAGAGCCCAGAGCACCAAAGCTCCAAAGGACAGGTGGTGAGCAGTGAGAGTGGCCCTGGGCCCCTCACAGGGTACTTCAGCCAGAAATGGAACCAGTATCTCTGAGGGGCACATGCCCAGAGCCTCCCTGGGTGACCGGCAGTTTGGTGCTGGGTGCTGGGTGAGACAATGTAACCAGGGAGGGAGCCAAGACCCGAGACTCCCGCTTGGGCGGGAGTCACGTATAGTGGAGCACCAGCAGCCAGGGGCTGCAATATCCAGCCCTGCGTGGGACCAAGGGTTCCCGGGCCTCGAACCAGTGCAGCTGGTGGTGGGCAGGGGGGTGGGGGAAGAAAAGTAGAGTCTTTTTGGGAACTCACATTCAGAGAATCTCACAATTCCACCTATGCTGTCACCATCTTAACGCTGACCTATTTCTTCTTATAGGGTAACAAAATTGTCTTCAACCAGTTCTCTGAAACGGTTTGACATTATCTTTTCAAATATTGCTTCTGCTCCAATTTTTTCTCTTTTCTCCTTTATACACTACAAGTATGTGAATATTAGACTTTTTCACTTTTCCCTTAATATTTCTTATTCAGTAGCCTATATTTTCCTTTTAAAAATTGCTTTTGGCTTCATTCTATATATTTTTCTCTGGCCCAGCTTACAGTTCACAAATTCTCTCTTCAGTTGTATATAATCTGCTGTTTAACCCATCCATTCTGTTATTTTACTTACTGTATTTTTTAAATTCTATACTTTTAGCTGACTCTTTTCTGGTTTCACAATGAACATCTTATGGTTTCTATTACTTTGGGGAAATTTTTAAGCAAAGCGTTTATATTCATGAACATTTTAGTATTATTTTACAACATTTGATAATTACAACGTCTGCTAATTCTAATATTTGGATTACTGTAGCTCTGTTCTTGTTGTCTGCTGTTTTACTTGGTTCTGGCTTGGGATGTCTTGAGTCTTTGCTTTATAATCTTTCATAGTTTGTTAAACAAATTAAAATTATTTAGTGATGGTTTGAGACTGAGAATGATGTTATTTTCCTCCACAAGGAAATTTTCCTTTTTTTCCCTTATAAAATGCATGAGCAGTCTGAAACCAGTATTTGAGGATTTTACAGGCTGGAATGAACCCCATACCCCACCCTTCCAGGTTGCCATCTTTGTTTCAAGCCAGAGGAAGAGATATTATATTAAGGACTCTGTATTTGAGGGGTGAATGCCTGTTCCTAAACCTTCATGCATCTGTGTCCTCAAAAGCTCAGCTCCATGTTTCGGCTGCTTCCAGTTCACTGCCAAAGAGCCCTAGAGCCAAAATGATAGCCCTTGTGATTCCAGGATACAGAGTGGGTGATTTTCTAGGATTTCAGTGTAACTCTGCCTCTTGGCTTCCTTTTAACTGTCAACAAATCCTTCTTTCTGAAAAGGCTCTGGTTCATTTCTTTGAACTCTAATTGTTGTTTTGGTCCTCACTCCTTACTATCTTCTTAAATCACTAATGCTTGTAAGAATGTATGTGTTGTTGTTATAGCTTTTAAACTTGTTTTCAAATAGGAAATTGGATTGCTATCATATATTCTACCAGTCCTGAAATATGGAATATGAGCTAATCTTTTAATCAGGAAGCCCCAAAATAAGCAAATAAATGAGTAAATACATATTGTATCAGGGGATGATAAGTGCTATAGAGAACACTAAAGTAGAATAAGGGAGATAGAAATGCCAGGGCTGAGAGATAAAGTTGCCAGGGAAAGTCTTTCCAAAGTAGTGACATTTGAGCAAATAACCATGATAATTCAGAGAGGTAACTGTCCTAGGCAATTTTGGAGGTAAGCTGGAGAAGAGGGTGAGCAAGAAGCGCAAATAGAGAGAGATAAAATTATGAGGCGAGAGAGGTAGCTGATGGCAAGCTTATGGGGGCCTTGCAGGTTATTATTGTCTTCAGATTTTACTCTGAATGGACGAGGAGCCATTAAAAGTTTTGAGCAAAAGAGTGACTTGATCATAACTGCATTTTAAATATATCACTTTGGCCTCTATGTCAAGAAGTGACTAGTGGGATAAAGAAGAGACTCCAGCTGGGAAGTTATTGAAATAATTCAGACCAGAGGGTGAGATACAATGGAAGCATGGACCAGAATGGCAGCAGTGGAGGTAGTGAAAGTATTCAGATTTTTAATATGTAGTATTTTTGAAGGGAAAGCCAGCAGGATTTGCTAATGGATTCAATTTGGGGTATCAGAAAAATACAGAAGATAAGGTTTTGACCTTGTCAACTAGAAGGACAGAGAAACCATTTCCGAGATGTAGAAGACTGTACTAGGAGAAAATGGCAGCAGAGATGGAAGATGTTGGTAAAGATTCAGGAGTTTGATTTTAGACAGGTTAATTTTGTGATCTCCATTAGATGTTCAAGTGATGATCTGAGTAGAGGTTGCTACAAGTTTGAAAGAGACCAGGGCTAGAATTCTAAATTTGAGAGTTATTTATATATAAACACTTTCAAAGCTTAAGGACTAGGGATGGTGTTACCTAGAAAGTAAAGACAAAAAAGTTAAAAGGTTTTAGGGATAAACCCTGGGATGTTCTAATACTTAGTAGTTAGTGGATAAGGACCAGAACAGCCAGTGGAACAGAAGGAGAACCAAAGGAAAATGATCTTTCAAGTCAAATGAAGAAAGTAATTCAAGATGAACTTGGCCAACAGTTACTGATGAGTGGAAGTAATGCTGTGAATTGAGCAATGTCAAGGCCAAGTTTTAGAAAAGCAAATCTAAACAGTAAATAGCATTAGAAAATACTGGCATTAGAATGACATTTGTGCCTTCATGCAAAAGTCAAGAAAAAGAATTCTAATGGGACTCTCTGGGTAACAGCAAATAATAGCTTTTATATTGACAGATAGAAGGGCCTCCCCATCCCTGCCATGAAAAAATGCTCAGTGGTTTGTCCCTTTGCAATGTTGTTTTTTAGTCTTAGAACTCCTTTGTACACTTTTTTATAGATTATTTTTATTTTTCATATTCTCAAATTTCATCAAATATTTTCATATTTAGTGATATGGGAGCAGGTGGATATTATATAACTTTTGAACTCTTATGTAAAACAAAAGGAACATTTGGAATCTTCAAAGACTACAAATAAGCTTACTTGTCTACACATTTTTAAACATTTTCCCAAATAATATAAAATACTGATAGTAAAACCTTAAGTACTATAGTTATTTCTAAATTATACATATATTTATAATTAGTTCTTTTTTAAAATATAATTTATTTTATTTTCTCCACAGAATACATCTATTCCCTAATTTCCATACAGAATGCGAGAAATTCAATTTTCTTTCATCAAAATGATTTCCTGATTGTATTTCAATTAAAAAATGTTAATGAGATATTAAATATGCTTAAACTATTTAAATCAAGATATCTAAAATTGGGAATTGTTCCTTTTTAAAGCATATTTTGATACCTCTTATGGACACAGAAAATATTTTGTTTTTTGGAAAAATAGAGTGAACTAATAGCATCGAAGCAATATAACACAGTGGTTAAGAATGATCATGTTGAAGCTGGTCACACCTGGGTTTAAATCTCAGGTCTACTAATATCTAGTTTCAAGCTTTGGGCAAGTCACTTAATCTTTCTTATCCTCATTCCTTATTTGTAAAATGGAGATACTAATACCTGCTTCATAGAATCATTATGGTTTTTTTAAAAAAAAATTTTATTTTAAAGACGTGGAGTACAATTCAGGGTTAGGTATACAAGTGTTCATTATGCAGTTACCCTTGTTGATGAAGTGTGCCCCTCTCTCCCCTGGCAGTTTCCCTCAACTGCCAGTCTCATCATTATGATTTTAGGAGGCCAAACACTGGGAAGTTGCTGACTAAAAGAAAAGTATTCTTCTTATTCATGATCATCAGCAACATTATCATCATCCCAAAATCTTCACAATAAAGTAGTTAAAAAAGATAAGCTATCATTACCAAAGATTGGAATTTGGTTTCACTGGAAAGATATTTATTTATATTAAGGCTTTAACAACAAAATACACTAAGGTGGGAAGGGAAGGGAGATCCATTGCATTCCTTGTACTGGGTACCAGATGTTTTTACATACATCCTTAGTTAAGCTTAATAATGACCCCAGAAGGGAGGTAGTATATGTTCATTTTATAGATGGAAATTGAAGTGCAGAAGGGCTAGGTGATTTGGTCAGGATCATATATCTGTTAACTGGCAGAATCACTACTCAATTACACTTCTTTGGACCCTAAAGCCCATGGTGTTTATATTAAACCTCCAATTAAAATCACTTTGGAGACTATTCAGATTAGCCCACCCCCTTCATATCTTATTCACTTTTATCTGCAGTACCACATCAGAGGAACCTCAGAATTCAGAGGGCTGGTAACCACAACTACTGCCTGAACAGAGCCTGACTCTGCCAGCTCTTCTCTGCATAGAGTTGGAACATTCCCTTCCCTGGACAGTGCCTTTCCTTGGCTGGTGAATCGGATGGAGCTGGGTCTGGGCTGACTGTACCTCCTGTGGTCCCAGGGACACAGTCACACTCATTACCATTCAACCTTGGTTTGAAGAAGTTGCCTGACTCAGCAAAGCTGACATTTCTTCCTACACAGTTCTTTCCAGCTGGTTGGCAATGGTATCCAGGAGTGGCTGGAGAATTCTGATAACAGCTTGCTGGTTGGAGTCCAGGGGAGTAGCTCAGATTCTGCTGAAGACTCATTGGAAGGTGAAGAAATACTGACAAAGGAAGTTAATAATGACCATGTTGGAAATTTTGACCACTTCTATGGATTCCTTCACACCTATTTAAAGCGTCACCTTAGAGCTAACTGAGACACCGGAAAATGAAACAAACCCCATAAATGGAAATGAACAATTAGTCTGCGACCCACTTAAGTAGACGTTATGCCTCTTGTCAAAGGTCTGCCAGAAAGCACACCCTGAGCTGATGGCAGGGTGCCTTCATTTTCATCACTCTCAGATAGAAATTACACAGTTGTCTCCTAATTCCTTTGCAGGACTGTGCCCTCATCTTTTCTCACCTCTGTTCTTGATGGCTTTCTCTAACTACGTAACTGCTGCATAAAACACAACAAGCAAAGAACTGGGAAAGATAACCGGCTCCAACAATTGTGGATATTGGCATGTGAAAGTTACTATGTGATATTAAAGTCATGAAGCTTGAGTGAAGACATTACACGTTTATGTAATCTGTGGACAATATTTAGCACGCTCAGAGTGATTCACGAATATTTTTTCAAAACCTTTCATGCTTGAGATTGAATAAACTTTTCTTTTCTTTTCTTTTTTGAGTCTGAGTCTCACTCTGTTACCCAGGCTGGAGTGCAGTGGCACAGTCATGGCCACTGCAGCCTCGACCTGCTGAGCTCAGGTGATCCTTCTGTCTCAGTCTTCCAAGTAGCTGGAACTACATGTGCGTGCCACTACACTCAGCTAATTTTTATTTTTTTATTATTTTTTTGCATGTTGGTGACTGCTTCACACACTACCACAAGTTAGAAAATAATTTTTTGATTTATTGTAGAGACGAGGTCTCGCCAGTTTTCCCAGGCTGGCCTCTAACCCCTGGGCTCAGGCAATCCTCTCACCTCCACCTCCAAAAGTACTGGGATTATAGGCATGAGCCACTGCGCCCAGCTTTAATTAATTTTTATAGTTGCATTGCATTTCTCATTTAACCTATCTATGGTCTTGTCTAACACTGTCCAACAGAAATGTAGCGTGAGCCACATGTCATTTTAAAGTTTCTAGTAGCCACCTTAAAAATTAAAGAAATAAGTGAAATTAATTTTAATAATGTACATTAACCCAATCTATCCAGAATATTATTTCAACCTGTAATCAACACAAAAATTTATTGAGATATGGTACTTTTTTAAACCAAAAATCTTCAAAATCTAGTGTGTATTTTACACTTAATAGCATCTCTTAATTGGGACTAGCCATGTTTCAACTACTTAATAGCCTCAATGAGTCAGTGGTTACCTTATTGGACAGTATAACCCTATTCAATTAGGTTGGAAGAAAAAAATAAATGGGCAAGTAGTATTATTTAATGTACAAGTTTTCCAGAGGAAAGCAACATAGAGAGACTTAAAGCTTTTTTGTTGCATACATTTTGCTCCCTAATAGGGCGTGTAGTGATTCAATAGTAAATAATTTACGCGATTTTGGTCTAATCTTGAGGGAAACAGAAACTGAAGTTGTTGAACATCTTTAAGGCATTGAGCTAAGGCATATAAGTAAGGCATATAAACTAAATGCTCTGCCAAGAGAAGGAATTGGTAAATTAGTGAGAATGATGAGTGGCATGGAGAAGGACTGAGAGTGAGCATAAAAGATGTATTCCTTCTGAGATCCTTTCTAATCCTGATGTTTTATTATTCCAGATTTTATATCAATTTTTTAAATGTGTACTTTTGACATGCTTTACAAATGTTGATTCTTTTTTAAAACATTTAACTACGCAACCTTTTGTCTGTGCTACAAATTTAGAAAATGCACATTATATTTTATTTTTGTTTCATTATTATGATTATTATTTTTAAGTTGTGGGGCACAAGTCAGAATTGTGTACATAAGTGGTTTAGGTACAGGTGAAGGTTTGGGCATCCCACTGGACCTCATTTCACCTGGATTAGGATCAGGTAGAAAATGCACATTTTACTGCCAGTTTTTTTTGTTTTGTTTTGTTTTTTGAGTTGGAGTCTCACTCTGTCACCCAGACTGGAGTGCAGCGGCCGCTCCCAGCCAACACAGCCTCGACCTGCTGGGCTCCGGTGATCCTTCCGCCTCAGCCTTCTGAGTAGCTGGAACTACAGGCGCGCTACCACGCCTGGCTAGTTTTTGATTTATTGTAGAGATGAGGTCTCGCCAAGTTGCCCAGGTGGGTCTCGAACCCATGGGCTCAGGGAATCCACTCACCTCAGCCTCCCAAAGCACTGGGATTACAGGCTGAGCCACCGAGCCCGGCTGAAAATGCACATTTTATTTTTTATTTTTATTTTTTGAGTTGGAGTCTCACTCTGTCGCCAAGACTGTAGTGCAGTGGCCACTCCCGGCTACCACAGCCTCGACCTGCTGGGCTCCGGTGATCCTTCCTCCTCAGTCTTCCAAGTACCCAGAATTACAGGCATGTACTACCACACCTGGCTGATTTTTTTATTTTATTATAGAGATGAGGTCTCGCTGCCCAGGCGGGTCTCGAACCCGCGGGCTCAGGCAATCCACTCACCTCAGCCTTCCAAAGGCACGGGATTACAGGCTGAGCCACTGAGCCCGGCTGAAAAACCACATTTTAAATGCCAGTCCCATCCTAAACCATTGAGCACAATTGCAGGTGGGCTTCGAAAACTGCAACTTACTTGCAGGTAGTTTGCATAGTAACCTACAACACTGACTCTTTATTCTGAAAGACCCATGCTCTTGTTCAGCTCTTCTGGTTCTAGCAATTGTGATGCTGGATAAGTCTTTTAAACTCTGTATGTGTCATCTGCATGATATAGATAATAATAGTATGAATCACCAAGACTGGTGAAATAACTTACTCAAGTCATGTGCAAAGCTCCTGCAAAATTCTCCATGTTAGTGATTAAGCCTTGCTACTCTGCAGTCTTGATCATTTGAATGCAGCCTTTCCCATCTAGTAAGATCTTTGGCATGGCTATTTCATATGGGTGGGATTTTCCTTACAGCAAGTGCCAAATAAATGGCTATATAAAATATTTCTTCCAACTTCAAAGGGTTCCCTCCCAAACAGCTACTTAGAAACAAGAGCCACTGAAAAGTGCTCGATGTCCTCCTTTTTCAGCCCATAGCAAGAATTGGCTTGTATAACAGCAACAGAACCAGAGACCAGACACATTCCTCACCAAGGGGCTCCCAGTGGATTCTTGCAGACTATTCTACTGTATGCTGTGGCTCGTGTTCAATTCTAAGTTCTAGTTGTCTAACTAAAAGCCTAAGGGAGGAAAAAAAAAAAAAAACAGCCTCAAAGTCCTGTCTGCTTTGAAAGTCCCAAAGTCCTGCTTGGCAGCAAAAACCTATGGCTGTATCTCGAAGAGGACCAGAGGGGCTGAGCGGCTGAATTACCATTTTGTAGCTCTCTTACTCACCAACAACACAGGAGAGGTTTCCAAATAAATGTACGCTCATTAAGAATGAAAAAAAAAAAAACCAGAAAGGAAAGAGAAAAAGAACCACAATGTTTATTTGCTATCTCTGCTCAGCAACACATATTTAGGGTCTTGTCAAAAAATGGTATGTGGTCATAGGACCTACCTTTCATTAAGTCACACCTTTACATCATCAACTTATTATGGAAACAGTATTGCTTTTTTGTAAGGTTTGCTTAGCATTTCTAAGATATCACACTGGCCAGAGTACTTTGGTAAGTTTCATTGCTCAGGATCCTGGATCTTTAACTGATCAACGCCCATCCAAAGAACTGGTACACAAAAATAGATAATTTAGAGGTCAAGAGCCTGACTTTGATCCAGAAAGACTGACCATTCGAATTTTGGACTTGCCCATAACAAGATTGTGATCTTGACAAATTATTTTTCTCTCTAAGCCTCAGTTTCTTCTTCTACAAACAATGGCTAGAAAGACAACTACTTGATAGGATTGCATCAAATGAGAATGCCTATAACGTGCTTAGCATAGTGCCTGGATCATGGTGAAATTTCAAAAAACGTGAACCGTTTTCCCCTACAAGACTGGTGAGAATGTGTCTTATCCATTTCCAGGGCCTCTGTCCCTCTAGAAAATTGTCAAGTGATAAAAATCTATCCAATACCAGCAACCTATACCATATGGCAAAACTGCAACAAGACCATTTACCTGGTCCACACAAAGCTCATGTAGAATAAAAACACCTGTGACTCAAGAAGCATGGAATGTTAGGACTGGAAGGACCTTTGGAGATGATTTAGTCCAAACTTTTATTTTTCAAAAAAAGAAACAAAACCTCTGAGAGGTAAAGTAATTTGATCCATGTCAAGAGCTAGCTAGAGGCAGGGCTTTAGTTCAAATCTATATTTCTTAATTCTGTGATCTGATGAACTCAAGTGATTGGTGGTTAGAGCAACTCCTAAAAAGGCAGGGCATGAATGACCATGGGAAAAACCTACATTTCTACTTCATCTCATGAACCACTCATTGGTGATTCCATGACTGTATCACAATATGCCCTCTCGATAGCACACAGAGTGCAAGTAATCAGATGATGCCACTTCAAAAGGAACTCTCCACTCAGTAGGCCCTACAAGTAATCATCAACCCAGTGGGTTTGCCTAAACTCATTTGAGATTAAGGCATAATGTGTGAAACAATTTATCAAATGTTAGTGACTATTTATGCCAAAGAATTAGGGGATGTCATAGAAATTGATACTGTGATTTATAAGCCAAGAGGTATTTATGGCAACTGGAATGCTGTGCAAGACAGCCTCTACAATGACACCCAATGATCCCTACTTTCTGGTATTCATATTATTGGGTAATCCCCTCCCCTGGAGTGTGGGCTGGATTTATTTGCTTGCTCCTAACAAATAGAATATAGCAGAAGTGATAGGCTGTCACTTGTGAGATCAGGTTATAATAAGACTGTGGCTTCTACCTTGGGCACTCTCTTTCACTCTCTTTGGGTTTTGCCCACTCCTTTGGAAACCACCTGCCATGTTGTAAGGCAGCTCTGGGGATAAACCCACATGAGTAAGCTCGGAAGCAGATCTCCTGAAGCCTGCCAATAACCATATGAGTGAACTTGGAGTGGTTCCTTCAGTCTCCATCAAGTCTTGAGATGGCTGACAGCTTGACTGCAACCTTATAAGATATCTTTGGTCAGTGGCACCCAGCAAAGCTGCTCCCAGATGCCTGCCCCATAGAAATTGTGGTATAATAAATGTTTACTGTTTCAATCTGCTAAATTTGGATACAACTTATTACACAGCAATAGACAGTTAATACAAAATGCAGATATAGAATCCTGAACAGAGGGTTTGTTGCAATAGTCTCCCAAAAAGTAAATTTTTTTTCCTAGACAGTCTAGAAAAAACACACTCATTTTCTGTGAGACTTCTCCAAGTTTCTGTGAAAATCAGACACTTAGAGTAGCAGGTGATCTCAGTACTATTACCTGGACTGGAAAGGTGTGAAAGTTCAGTTTATTGTTACCCTCAGTGCCTGGCACATATTGGCTCTCTATAAATATTCATGAAAGAAAGATCCATTCCAAATACACTATTGTGGATCTTCACCAGTTTTATGAGAATAACATTTTAAAAATATCTTGTGTTATTTTCTCTGTAACTTCTTAGTAATCCAGGTGTTATTTTTTCCCCCATGCATCCCATCTGCCTTAAAGATAAGCCAAGAGACATATTGCTCTAGGGAAGGAAGAGATGAGTGCCACCTTGAAAAATGTCTCCTTTTTAAATTACATAGCAAGATGGACTTGAAAACCAGATATTAATGGATTTTTTTTTTTTTTAGAGACACGGTTTTGCCCAATTGCTCAGACTGGAGTACAGTGACACAATCATAGCTCACTGCAGTGACAGATTCCTGAGCTCAAGGGATCCTCCTGTCTCAGCTTTCTGAGTAGCTGGGACTGCGGGCATGCACCACCACACCCTGCTTATTTTGTGAAACAATTTATTTTTCAATGTTTGTAAGCCATATTCTTAACCACTATATGTTAAATCTTCAGATTAGAAAGATGGTGAGAGTTGGAGTAATGTTTCTTAATTTTAATGCATGTACAAAGTTGACCACGTATTTACAGATATTCCTAGCACATAGTAGGAGTTGAAAACATTCTTTTTATTTTACTTTATTTTTGAGTTGGGGGTCTCATTCCAACACCCAGACTGGGGTACAGTGGCATAAACATGGCTCACTGCAGCCTCGACCTCCTGGGCTCAGGCAGTCTTTCTACCTCAATCTTTTGAGTAACTGGGACTATAGGTGTGTGCTACCATGCCTGGATAACTTTTTTATTTTTTTTATAGAGATGAGGTCTTGCTATGTTGTCCAAACTGATCTTGAACAGCTGGCCTCAAGTGAGTCACCACACCTGACTTGATGAGGGAGAAAATTTTTTAATAAATCGCCAAATCTTTTTTTAAATGTGTAATCCATGCTTATCTATGTGAAAATATAGTTTTCTTCTAAACCATGAGTAGAGTGGACTCAGGAGGTGACCCAGAAAAAGTTCCATAAGACTTGAACATAAAATAGAAAAAGTTTTGCCAAAGGAAGAAGAGAAGGATAGCAAGAGATCAGAGGCTATGGTCTGGCTTCCCCTTCCCACCTTTGTTAAGGCGACATCTTAAGGGTTGTGCAAAAGCAAAACTCCAGAAAGTTTGAGGGGAAGAAAAAACAGAGGCGCTTCCCATTTAGCATTTGGAAGGCTTCACAGAGTATAATATGTCAAGGTGGAGTATCACAGTGGGATAGAAAAAGACAAAGAGAAGTTACACAAAATAAAAAAGCTACACTTGTTGCACTACTCGATATTTATTTTGTCAACTTGTAACTGACCTTAAGAAGTAGGTCAGTTTGGGTTTTCCTGGTTTCCGAGTGCCTGAGGTCCAGGCTTGCAATCTTTATGTAGCAGCAGCACAGCCTGTGGGAAGGATGGGGGAAAGATTACCTAGATGTGGCTCATTCCCTCTGCTTTCTGCCTTGACTGACAAGATTCTGTCCAAAATGCAGTGTGGTAGAGTCACAGACAGATAGCCCCGGGTTCTCACGTTGGCCCTGTCAGTTGTTGAAACCAGGTCTGGCTGACTTCAAAGACCATAAATCTTGATCACTACACAGGAGGACCCCATAAGATGGCAGCCACACCAAGCAGCCCCTGGGTACCTTTATATGTAACTCCCTGCTCACCTGTGTCAACAGTTGGTCCAGAACACTAATAGCATTGATCCCTATGTGGCCTTGGTAACTCTCTTTTTGTGTGTGAATCCAACTTTTAAATAAGTCCCACATTTAGTCTAACAAAAATACTTGGGTCTGTATCTACGACTTATCACTTTCCATTAGGTTCCATATTGGGGTTGGGATCATGCCACTGCAAGCTCCCCGTAGATCTGGAGACAGATGCCTGCTGGTGACCGCCTGCGGCAGGGTACCTAAAAGCCAATGACAGTCTGGGCAGGTTCCCAGCTGCTGAAATTAGCCTGCAGGATCCTTGTAGGCAAAGGCATATTTTAGGACAGCAGTACCGAACAGCATCACAGAATGGAAGTGATCAGAACACAGCTCCTTCTGCGTTTCCTCAAATGTCCAAATAGATCATGTTCATGTTTGACCCTATTTAATACATTGTTGATATAGAGTGCAAACCTCTATTTAATCTGTATGTCAACAAATATTCATACACATACAATACAGGAACTGTCTTTCTGTTAATAAATTTTAATCATAATTGAAAGGACGGACTTTGTTTTGTTCCTAAATCTTAACGTGCTAATGAGAAAGTAGAAACTGTGTCCTGGAGAAATGCATACTTTAGGTAAAGACTAACTTTGCTGATTTTGTCTTTTCAGAAACCCAGATCCCTCAAACATGACCAAAATCTGCCCGTTGTAATCATAAAGCAGACCCCTCTCTTCCTCAAGGTCTACAAATCATCCACCCGGCAAGGCCTCTGTGCTTCTGGCCTTGATATATTGTTAATAGTTTACTGTGACCAGCCTCTAGTCCACCACCTGGAGTCATAAGATACTGGGGCCTGGTGATGTCAAGACACAAGATTTGTGATTTCTGTTATCTACATCAAAAAGTGCAACTTCAAACATTCTTCTTAACCCAAACTCCTCTCCAAGAGCTTTAAATATACCCGGTTCCCCAGCCATCAAGGCCACACTCATCTTAGAATGCCGGCCCTCTTCCTGTCTGTGGGAAGTGATCTTTTCTTAAATAAATCTTTTCTTTTTTCATCTCTTGGTGTGTTGCAAATCTTTGTGTGACTCGGACCTCTGGTTACCAACGCACACCTCCGGCACACTGGCTCCAGCAGTGCTGTGCCCCATCTAGACCCTAACCCTAACAGTAATAAGACAAATTCTTTTTTTTTTTTCAGAGTATCACACCACATTTTCGTTAGCAAATTCATTCATTGAGAATGATTTCATTAGCTGGTAAATTATTCTAGGGGAACCATTTAGCTATTGGCAATAATGACTAGGCCAGGAGCAGTGGCTCAAGCCTGTAATCCCAGCACTTTGGGAGGCTGAGATGGGAGGATTGCTTGAACCTAGGAGTTCAAGACCAGCCTAGGCAACATAGTGAGACCTCATCTCCACAGAAAATCAAAAAATGAGCCAGGTGCGGTTATGCACATCTGTAGTCCCAACTACTCAGTAGACTGAGGTGGAAGGATCGCCTGAACCCAGGAGATGGAGGCTGTGGTGAGCTGTGATTGTGCCACTGCACTCCTGCCTGGGTGTCAGAGTGAGATCCCAACTCAAAAATGATAACAACAACAACAATAATAATAATAACTGGATAATAATGCTTCTTAGTGAATTACCATGAGCAATAAATATGACTAACAGCTCTGTATGGTAGAAATAAATTTCTGATTGCAGATCAGGAATATTCAAGACAGAAGAAAACAACTTAGAGTGTATTTCCTCCATACCACCACATGTCCCACAAGTGTAATTCACAAATCAGGAAGCAAGTTCAGTAGAGTTCATGTCATTTTCAAGACCACTCAGTGGTTTAAAGGTGCAACCAGGAGACCTGACTTCCAAAACAGCAAAATCACATCACTTCACATTCACCTTTTGCTGTACACTGTGGCAGTAACCATGGACAGATAGCTCACCACCCCCTCCATCTTTGGGATAGAACTTAGAGGTTACCACACAGCTTATATTTATAGGAAGAAATCAAAATATTTATTGAATGGAAAGTAGAGATGTGTTAGGAATCCAAACTCAGGAGGAATTTATTGAAACCTTGGCATTCCAGACACCCAGCTTCTTATTTCATCTGCACAACAATCCATGAGGTTGTCACAGATGAGGGAATGGGGCTTAGAGAGGGCATGAGGTGACCCAGTCACACAGTAAATGGAGCTAGGAGGTGAGATTGAACTTGGTAACTCGAGTGCAAGACTTTTTACTTGTACACAGTAACAGTTTATTAAAACTTCCTTAAGAACCCCCAAGGGCAAGAACTAAGAACCTCTTTGGCTCTGTTTATGTCCAGATGCTCTGTTATGCAATATATCCAGTGCCCCATCTAGGTAAAGACATAGCATTCAGCTCAGCTGGAAGGAAATAGGAACCAAGATCCTTACCTTTGAGGAATTATTCTTCCTTCTGGCTGGAGAACTGGAATTATTCAGAGAGATCTTGGGTAAAATGTGACTGCTGGCTCAAACTGCAATGCTAAGTAAAATAATAATAAATTATAGATTCAAGCATCTTCCCTACCATTCTGGCTTGAAAAGTTTATTGCTACACAAAATCCTCCAACTAGCTCAGGAAAAAATGTAAACACCAGTTGCTGCATTTTATCTGTATTGATAGTCAGGTGTCAAATGGGTTTGTAGTTTGGCATGTGATATTAAAACCTCAGAATTCACCATCTTTGGCTTGCGTGGATTCTCCCAAGTGCTAGAGGTCTCACCACTCAGTTCTGTGCTAGCTATGAATTTGTAATTCTTCACTTGATTTTAGCCAAAAGACTGAGAAGCGATTGAATTTGGAATTCTTTACTAATGTTGTATTTATTGCATCAGTTTGCTATGTATGCTGGAAACCTTTAAATATTTAAAGTCGTAATTTAACAAACTACAGAGAAACCATAAATAGAAGTTTGGGATTTAAAAAAAAAATTTTTTTTGAGTTGGGGTCTCACTCCATTGCCCAAGCTGGAGTGCAGTGGCATGGTCATGGCCACCACAGCCTCAACATGCTGGGCTCCAGCAAGCCTTCCACCTCAACCTTCCAAGTAGCCAGAATTACAGGCATGCACTGCCATGCCCTGCTAATTTATTTATTTATTTATTTATTATAGAGACGAGGTCATGCCAAGTTGCCCCATCAGTCTCAGGCAATCCAACTCGCCTTCACCTCCCAAAGTACTGGGATTATAGGCTGAGCCACCGAGCCAGGCCTAAAATATTTTTTTATAAGAAAAGTTTAAAAACTGAGCACGGTGGCTCATGTCTGTAATCCCAGCACTTTGGGAGGTATAGGCGAGAGGATTGCATGACCCCAGGGTTAAAGACCAGCCTTGGCAATTTGGCAAGACCTCATCTCAACAATAAATTTTTTAAAAATACCCTAGCATGGTGGCACGTGCCTGTAGTTCTAGCTATTTGAAAGGCCAAGGCAGAAGGATTGCCTGAGCCCAGCAGGTCGAGGCTATGGTGGCCATGAGCGTGCCACTGTACTCCTGCCTGGACAACAGAGTGAGACTCTGACTCAAAAAAAAAAAAAAGAGGAAAGAAAAGGTTAGAGGTGACCAACACAGACAGGAAAAAGATGGAATATCCTGCATAAGTCTGGGGAGTCACTGCTATATTGTCCTTATAAGTTGATACCCTGTTGTCCACAGCATTTAGAGGCAAAGGGTATATAGTAGATACAGTATTGCCTAATTGTCCCTCAAAGTTTCTCCTGACAGAACCAACTCTCCTCCCTTCTGCTTTCTCTTACTACCTGTCCATTTCCTCTGCACCCCACTACAGTATGGCTTCGACCTCTCTTCCATCCATTAGTAACACCAAAGACCTTCCAATTGCTGTATCTATTGAGTACCTTTCAGTCCTTCCTGTACTGGACCCTTATGTCAGACTGTTTATTACCCTCTCCTTCTCAAAACTTGCTTTAGACTGATAATAATACTTATAATTACAGTTTATTGCCCTCTTCTTCTCAAAACTCTCTTTAGGCAGATACTGATAATTATTATTGTCATTATAATTATAAGCTTACATTCATAGAGTGCTAACAATTTATAAGGCAGTGTGTCCATGTGTTACATGCATTCTTTCATTGAACATCCACAACCTCATGAGGTTGATATTATTATTCCTATATCCAAAGTGACACAACTAATAAATGGCAGAGCCAGATTCTGAACCCAGATTTTCCTGCCTCCAAATCCCATATTCGAAAGCATTATGCAGCATTGCCTCTTAAGTTTTCCAAGAGATTGACTGTCTTAGCTGGGCTGCTATAACAAATTGCCATAGACTGGGTGGTTTAAACAACACAATCATTTCTCACAATCTTGGAAGCTGGGAAGTCCAAGATAAAGGTGTAAATAGACCTGGAATGAATGAAGAGTGCAGCTGGCTGGAGAATAAAGTTACTTACTCATGTAAGCCTCTGCCTGTCATTGTGTAATCGATGGAGTAAAATAGAAGTACTTCAAAGCCATAATGGCTCTTTTTGTGTCAGATTTCCACACACTTTGTTCTAAGTTCATGGGCTAATTCAGAACCCCAACCAAAATCCAATGTATCCAAAAAGAGACACTTTGGCACGCTTTTGCAAGTTTCTGACAGTTTCAGGTTTCAAGGAACAGAATATTTTGTCTATGCCGGGTGCTTTCTGTATCCTTTGAATCATTAGGAAAATGTGATGTGGAGTAACATCTATGATTCATGTTACTCTGTTTTGACTTTTGCATTTGTATAAAGATTTAAAAGGTGAACCATGTTCTCAGCAAGACAATTAACAAGATCACTTACTGTGAACCAGGGGTTGTATTGAGCCAGACTAGTTTGATGGAGGATGAAAAACCTTGAGAAATAGGGAGGGGCTCCTGCTGCCAGTCAGCCAACCTCAGGGGCAGAAACGCTTGGCTAACTTGAAGCTGACCGCAGATCAGAAAAACCCGATGAAATCAAAAGACTCACCCAACTGAAGCCAGCCTAAATTACCGACCCATAGGATCATGAGCTCAATAAAGTATTATAACATTAAGCCATTAATTTTGGGAGTAGTTTGTTTTACAGCAACAATGAATTGCTAAAACCTTCACCTAAATCACTTTCTTAAAAAAATTATGCAATCATGAGTCTGAAATGCTAGTAATATATTTCCCTAATGCATAATAAAATGAATATACGGTATAACTATTGAATTCTCTGACAAACGTTAAAGAAGTTAAGATAAAGAAGGTTTTATCCCAGGCAAGATCGGTGGTCAAGAGAACATTTAGAGAAAAGAGGTAATTTAACTGGGTCTGGAAAAACATGCAGGATGGATGTGACGGCTTGGAGATCAGGCAGGCCAGAGATACTGGGTTAGGGAAGAGAGGATATTCTACCAATATAACGTGTATTGGGGGGCTAGAAAATAAATCAGCTCAATTAAGAAATAAGAGGTTTGGTTTTATTTCTTTGTGAGGTTTGAGATCTGAAAAAAAGAATTTGGTTTTGAGAAAAACTTTAATGTAAGCAGCCTTCAATCAAATAGCTGAAACAAACAAACAAATAATTCCCATCTGTTTTTTCAAGCTGAGACCAATGCATTTTTTTTTTTTTTTTTTTTTTGAGTTGGAGTCTCACTCTGTTGTTCAGACTGGAGTCCAGTGGCCTGATCACAGCAAATACCTCAACCTCCTGGGGTCAAGTGATCCTTCTGTCTCTGTTTCCTGAGTAGCTTGGACTACAGACATATGCCACCATGCCCGTCTACTTTATTTTATTTTATTTTGTAGAGATGAGGCCTCGCTATGTTGCCTAGACTGGTCTTGAACTCCTGGGCTCAAACAGTCCTCCCACCTTAGCCTCCCAAAGTGCTGGGATTACAGGCATGAGCCACCGTGCCTGGCCTGAGGCCAATGCATTTCTAGCCTCATTTATAATCACAAGAGATTGATTTTTGAGGGACCATAACTCTCTTTGAAAGTTCTTTTTCTCCTTGTCAAAAAACAAATAGGAATGACAAGTCATTCCTATTCATACATTAAGTAATTTAGATCTAATGTAAGGCAGATTCTAGAGCTGGTAATAAGGTAAACAGAAAATGCAGGCTAGCAGAAGCTAGGCGTCAGCTGATGCCCTTATTCAGCAACTAATGAGTCATGTTACTTTGGGCAAGTGACATGTCTCTGGATCTCAGCATCCTCATCCATCAAACGCATGGGGTTAAACCAGATGATTTCTAAGAGCCCTCGCAGCTCTAAAATTCTGTCATTCTCTGTCAGCGATTCAGTAAGACAAGCAGTCCTCAAGGGATCCTCAGATTCAGTGCTGATTCAGCCCCCTGGGCAGAGGTGCTTGTGTGTTCTTTTTTTTTTTGAGTTGGAGTCTCACTCTGTTGCCCAGACTGGAGTGCAGTGGCCACTCCCGACCACCGCAGCCTCGACCTGCTGGGCTCCAGTGATCCTTCCACCTCAGCCTTCCGAGTAGCCGGAATTACAGGCATGCGCTACCACGCCCGGCTGATTTTTTGATGTACTGTAGAGATGAGGTCTCGCTGCCCAGGCGGGTCTCGAACCCGCAATCCACTTACCTCAGCCTCCCAAAGGCGCGGGATTACAGGCTGAGCCACCGAGCCTGGCTGCTTCTGCGTTCTTAAGAGCAGACCTTGGGGAGCTCCTGCTCACCAAGCCAAGTGATACTCAATGCATAACCACTCGGTGTCACTGGGCTCTTCCCTCGGTGTGTGTGTGTGTGTGTTGTGGTAAGGGTGAGGAGCGAAAAAAAGTTTTCAGACTATATTGTATTTAGTCTAAAAGATTACCATGTCTCTAAGAAGCTCTTAGGATATTACTAGAGATTGATTCACACTGCCTGCGAACACCGTGGTCAAGGTCAGCAAATTTCCAAACACAGAATTATCTGTAAAGGGAGCTCCTGGTGATCCTGTGTTGGGATAAGGCACAGCATTCAAAACAGAGACAGGTATCATGGAATGAATAATAATAAAAAAAAAAGGAGAAGGAGAAAGAAAACTGTTCTATAATCATCCATTTATTCAATATCTGTTCATTCAAATGAGTAGTTTCTATAGGCCAGGCACTGTTCGGTGCTAGAAACACAGCAGGGAACAAAACCAACAAAAACCCTTCCCTTCATGGATCTTACAATCACTTCCTAATGATTCCTTCTTCAATAGCCAGGACATATACTGTTCCCCGCACAACTGTTTCTGGGGTATTTGTTGCTGTTTGTTTGTTTGCTTTCTCTTGTTTTCTTTGGGTAGATAGTAAAGAGTTAGTGGGGTTGGGGGAAATTTTCTGGTGAGAATGATTGGAGGACTGAGGACACCTGAAGTATACCTGACTTGGTCAAAGCTTAACGCATTCAATCAATCACCAGTTACTTATAAACTACATGTTTTTTTTTTAAGTTTTAAAAAAAGATTTTAAAATCTTCTATTGAAAAAAAAGTAAATAAGCCAGATACCCTGTCCCAAGATATTCACAGCCTAGTTTTCCCTAGTGAGGAAAGACATTAACAATACATAATTATAATTCAACATAATCCATGCTACAACAGAGTGCATACAAAGAGTGGACTCCAAAAACGAGAGTAGTTATAACTGCTGCAGAAAATTCCAGGGACACCTTCCCAGAGGAGGTTTGGAAACCCAGGTTTTGAAGAATTAGTAGAAGTTTCATTGCAGGCTGAGGAGAAAGTATGTGCGAATCCCAACAGGGAAAATCGTTGCTTTATGTTTGGAGACTGGTGGTGGTTGTGCATTGCCAGAGCAGTCCTCCACCTCGCTGCATATTAAAATTACCGGGAGAGCTTTTAAAAGTTCAGATACCATGACCCTACCACCAATTCAGTTAAATCAGAATTTTTAGGGGTGGAGCCAAGGGATGTACAACATTTTAAGAATCTCCAGGTGGTTCTAAGGTGCAGCTGGGGTCAAGTAAATTAGGTTAGAATAGTACTTCTCAAATGTTAATGTCATAGAAATCACCTGAGGATCTTTTAATATAAACTCTGATTAAATAGGTTCGAGATGTCAGTGACTTGCTCGGTGCAGAACCTGGCTTTTATATAGTTGGTTCTCAATAAGTAATTGATGATTGAATGAATGACCAAGCCAAGTAAGTATCCTCCAGGTATCTCAGTCCTCCAATCATCCTCACTAGAAAATTATCCCCAACCCCACTGTCTACCTAAAGGAAAAAAAATGCCTGGGAACCAGCATCTCTAACATGGTCTCAGGTGATGCTGTTGCTGCTGGCCCACAGAATACTCCAGCAAGTGGCCAGATGAGTGATTCTCAAGGTATGATGCCTGGATCATCAGAAACACAGAAAAAATACAGATTCTCGGGCCCCACTCCACATCTACTGAATTAGAAACTCTATGGGTGGGTATGAAACAATCTGTGTTCTCAAGCTGTCTAGGTAGTTCTGATGCACCTTACAGAGTCACGATAATGTTGGAAAACCACTGGGCTAAAGCATCAAAAGTTTGGGTAATGGTGCTTGGAAGATACTAGAAATGTACATGGGATGTGATTATAAGGCATCTGGCATATAAAGAGTTAAAACTTTATCCTATAGGCAATAGGGAGTTCTTGGATAGTTTTAAGAAGAGGAGTAATCTAATTAAAAGTTATATTTTGAAAAAGATCATTCTAGTAGAAGTGTCTCTTTGAAGCACTTCCCAACGATGGTACAGAGTGTCCCAGTTGCTTTGGTCTAATTGTCCTTTCCACCACCTACCCAAGGCCTACAGAAAGCCAAGGTCATATGAAGGCCCTGAATCCTGCTTGATACTTGCAAATTTCTGGCTGGCCTGACTTCTGATCTGCTGCTTGTCCATTGATTTTTTCCTCTTTCCTGGGTCTCTGATGGGGATATTTCCTTTGGGTTGTTGGTCTAGTTTGACTTGACTTCTCCTGGGTCAATGGTCTCTTGGGTCTTCCCAGCTTGACTTTAAGCACTGCCCTCCACCATCATACCCATTCCCATGCCACATCTGACTTCCACCCTAAGCAGAACACAATGTGTTGGGCCTTGGCTTATCTGGAAGAAGGCACTAGACAGAAGAAGCTAAGAGAGACTGTAAGTCTGGCTAGCAGTAACTTACTAGGTGACTTACCTCTCTGGGTCTCAGTAGTCTCATTTATTTAATCTAGTCTCAGGAAGTGGATCAAACAATCATAAAAGAGATTCAATATAAAGCACTAGAGTTCCATAGAAAGCATTTACTTTGCAGGATGACTTTACTGAAAATATACTGCACAATCACAAGCCTTTTTTTCCTGGATATTAAAGAAACTTATTTTTTCAAAATAGAGAGCCTTTCCTTATAAGCTCAATATCAATGTGTAGAAGAATAAAACTTGAGAAATATTAACTAATGTTTTGTCCCCAGATGTCTCTCCTACACCCTTTTCTCCTGTCCAAGTAGATAGACAATTCTGTGCTCATTGCCTCAGGGAGAGACACAACACATCTGAGAGCAGAAAAAAAGAGAGTTTTCCCTGCTTTGGTTTCCAAAAGTCTAGGCCTTTAGGGCGTAGCCTGCAAAATGGTGGCCCTTGGGCTAAAGCTGGGCCACAGATGTGTTTGTTTGTTTGTTTGTTTTTGGACCTGCGGTGATTTTTTTCAAAATAAATTAGTTTTCAACATATGAAATAAAAAAAGTTTGCATAGACAACATTTCCAGTTTGTTCTTGAAAAATAAATTGGAAGATTTGGCAACTTTGGACCTGAGAGAGAAAAGCCCTACACTTCCTTTCTTGGATCAAAGGTCCTGTGAAGGCAGTAAGACAACAAAACCTCAGTTTAGGCAGGCAGAGCCCTCATGCAGCTCCAGAGACTCATCACGGAGATAGTGGGAGGTCTGCCAAGGTCAGGATCAGAATATGAACAGCTCAGAGGTAACACATGCGGTCCATGGCTAATGACTCAGTGGCAGGAAGGATGGGTGTCAGCAGACACCTTTGTGGACAAATGGCATAGAGAACAGAATGTCTCCTAGACCTATTATTACATCCATCTCCTTGGTCCTAGGTAGGTGCTACAATCCTATGTAAGCACCTCAGAATTGAGACCCAATCCCTCGGGTGGAGAGAGGAATAGAAAGCCCCTAACATTGAGATTAAGTTTCTGCCATATAAATAGAAGGGGTTCAAAATAGAAATTAGTGTGAATTTCAGAAAAGTAAAAGAAATGTATTTTCTGCATGCCTCAGTTTAGGACCTAGATATATACCCATTATAAAAGAAAGCAGAATTTTACTTATGTACTTGTTTCTCTAAATGCACACATCTTCTTAAAAATAACACCAGGTGTGGATGAGAAGGGTGATAAGAGAAAATGACAATTGTAGCTGAATCTTCTTTTTCAGAATAAGAAATTGGTTTCTTCTAAAGAGTTTGCAGATGGACTGGGTTTTTACACCAGTGGTTCTTGACACAGGTTTAGGCCATAAACTCCTTTAAAGAGCTGATTTAAAAAAAAAAAAAGACCTTCTGTTCTGAAAAACATACACAGACACAAAATTTGTACAATTCTGTGCAACTGCAGGGGATTAAGAACCCACCCGCTTTGGAAGTCCAGGATAAGAAATGGATACCAGGATAAGAAATCTGCCTCAGCCTGTCACTCTTCCTGTCCCCATTTTCTTCCAGGGGATTTCAGTGAAAAAAAGAAAATCCTCAGCCTATTTGGGATACAAAGAAAACTGCCACCCACAGTCTGTCACCCTGGCACCCTCACCATCTGCAGCCTTTCAAAGCCCTTGCCTGTTCCCAGCCCCCTAGATTCACCCTGCCATAGGCCTCTTCCTGTAGGTCTGGCATGTGCTGCTTGCTGAGCTCTGTCCGGAGCAAAGGCTTTGGGACTGCCTGACACCAGTGCACATTATAAATAGAAAGAGATGGGGCCCTGTGAGCTCACCCCACTTCTGGCTGGGTACGCTTAGATTTGCTGCCTGTCGGGAAATTCACTCTGAAACACAAAAGTATCCCGGGCAAGAGATGCTCAAAACAGAAAGGCAGAAGGGGTACAGAAGCGTGTGGCTGCAGGTGAGGCAGAAAGAATTCCCGCCAGCTGGAAGCCACTGCACTGTTCAGAGGACTTGACCAAAGCAAAGACCCAACCAGCCACCAACACCATATTGTAGAGCCTCCTTTCTGTGGAGATCAGTTTTAGCCCGGTGGCACCATGAGAGAAACAACGGAGGCTGGCAATGTGAAGCTGGTCACAAAGAACCCATCACATATGCATTGGGCACTACTATGTGTCTGGCACCAGGTCAGGCATTCACATCCTGGCACCTCCCTGCCTTCCAGGAGCACACGTCCTACTGCGAGAGGGTGGGACCAGGCAATGCCCACATGTATACTTGGTGTGGTCAAGGACCCCTGGATCCACTGGCCTATTCTGAAGCCTTCAGCAAGTCACTTTGCTCTTTGGAGTCCAATTCTCCTCACTTGTAACCTGAAGGTATTGGACATGGTGATCCTGAAAGTTCTTTGCAGGTCATGAAACTGCTCCAGTTCCATATGGTCTACCTACAAAACGTTTGCAGGAAATTTTACTGCTATCCCTGAATCACTAGATGGCGATTGTACTTAGTTTAGCAGGAATGCTACCTTGGATCACTGATAAGAACAACCACACACAAAAAGATGAGTTGCTCAAGGCAGTGGGGAATTATGTAGAGTTAAATGGACAAAATGAAACTGCAAAGCGGCTGATGGTATGTTACCTGTGTGATAAAATATGCTTAAAACAGTTATCTAACCAACGTATCTAACTGGCTCTGTGCTGATTCAGAAGGCAGTTGGGGATTTGGAGAATCTCATGGTTATGGCTTGGGACCAGGCAGCGAGGTGATCTGTACTAATGTCAGGAGACCTGTTTCTTGTCCCAGTTCTTGTTCTAAGAGTTTGATGTTGGTGAATGACACATCTTTCCTCTGCCTTAGTTTCTGCATCAATAAAACAGGAAGGGGCCCAACGAGACTCTGTGAATTAGTACAGAGGTCTAACCATTTATGACTCTCTGGGTAAGACTGCCAAGTTCTAGTTAATCGTGATTTCCAACCCTACATATGGATGAGAAATTCCAATGTTGTTGACTTCTAGGACAAGCGAAAGAAGCCCTATGCTATATTCACATTTATCATACAACATGCTGCCACCATGATTTGAGGCCCCTTGAGAGAGTCTCTGACCTTTGCCAAAGAAGCCTTTTCCTTTTAAACATCCCTTTAAACCTAAAATCTGTTTCTATGCATGGGAGTGTGGTTAACAGGTCCAACTTGTCAGGCAGACCAAATCATCTCACCCTAAGGCCAGAATCAGTTCCTTAGGCAAACAGCTTGAATTCCCATAGAAAGTCTTCCAGCTTCTTTCTAGGGCTGTCATCATTTCTTTCTCTCCTTTGTTATTCCACACTGGCTTCATTTCCCCAACTTCCCTTCCTCTGGGTGGGAGAGAAATCCATGGCCCTCAAAAACAGAAAATTCTCTTGCTAGAGCCCACAATCACAAATGAGCTAGCACCTCAATTTAAAGCAGTTTTCCAAAGTATAGATTGTCGACTACATGTTTCAGGAAATGTAGATTCCAGGTCCTACCTGGATCTACTGAGGCAGAATCTCTGTGGGAAGTCTGGAACGCACATTTTCACAACCATTTTGGATGAGCATGAAGTTTGCTCACAACAAGGCCTCTCATCTGGGTTGAGAATATTTGGGTTGAGAAATTACAGGCAATTTAGTGGAACTCTTGGCATTGAAACCAGAATAAGGGGTAAAAATGTATTATTTGAGAAGTCATACATGGCATTTGTTGAAACAGAAAAAAGATATATCTAAGGAAGATGTTGGCAGTAGCTCATGTGGGGCTTCTCTGAGTGGCAAGGCTTTTGTAGAATTCAGGCCAGTTCATCTTCTTTAAAAGTGGAGATATTGACATTTTCCTTCCAAAATCCATAAGAATCAGGGGCAGCAACTTGCCTTAATTAGCCATTTCACGAGAGACTGGTAAATAAGCTACCATGTTATTTCATTAATTGCAAGGAAGGGCAAAATTGCTAAGCAAACTGGAGCATTTTTGTGCCAGTATGCCAGGGAGTTGCTCTTTTTTTTTTTTTTTTAAAGAAAAGTCTACATAGGAATGCAAATTATCATTAGCAGGTGGTTTAATGAGCATTGACTAAGAGCATGGGAACTAGATGATGTTAAAGTCATGAGATGTGGCAACCAGCAACAAGATCTCCACTGAAGGGAAGGAGGCGAGAACAGACCTGCCATCTAACTAAGAACTTTCTGTGGCACCGTCCATACTCTTAATCTTGTAGGAGTATGTGTGGCAAAAATTCAAGAATCTTTTTCCTAGTTGGCTTGAACTAGCCAATGATAGCTAATCCAATCATATAAACTTACTCTTGTTTTTTTCTGTTTTTGCTATTTTTTTCCAAACCCTGGTAGTCATTTCACAAGTGTCAATTGCATTTTTATTCTGTCCAATTATAACACAATTAAATATAATTCTGGTAAAGTAGCCTAGTCCTACTACCTAAGAAAATCTCTTGGGATAATTTTCTCAGCACATGCGACTCTAATTCATTACCTGTAATTTTATTTGCATTTTGATCTAGTCTGCACACTTACTAAACATTTATTTTAGCAAAATGAGGCATAGTAACTAAAGTATTTTTCTACTGAACTATATTCAAACTATGTACACACTTTATTCTTAACATCTCTTCCAAAAGTACAGCTGAAGCAGCCTTAGATGGAATGGAAGTGACCTGTACTTCATTCGCGAACAATGCACATCTAACCTCTATGAATCTAACTGGGTTTCAGGCTCAGCTCCCAATCTAGGTCACAATGGTATGCATGGCCTCCCTGACACCCCCCATCATCCCATGGGTCCACTTTGTTACCATTAGTCACTTGTCATGTGGTCTCTATTGATGTGATCTGTCCTCTTGAGCTTTATAGGTTACATTTTTCCTATAATCAACTTAAATTTAGGGGAAAGGACAAAGCCAGAGAAAGCAGATGTGTTGAAGCCTTGCTTATGCTTATAACAGCTGCTGAAACAGCTGACACAGAAAACAGTGGCTTTTTTCCCAAGAGTTTATATTTAAAGTAATAATAATAATGTCATCATACATATAAAGTAGTAAAAGCATTAGAGATACAGTACTCCTAAGACCCGTTCTACATTTTCCTATTTCAATGAAAAGAGAATGAATTATATGGAAGACAGCCAAAGGCATAGATAATAAAAAATAACAAGTAATTTAACAAACATGTATATTTTCACTTGTAACACATTTTTGAAGCTTACAGTACAGTATGGAAATAGAGGTAAAGTGTTTTTGAAAACACATTTTAGACAAAGCATTCTCTGACCAAACTATCCTGTCCTTCCAGAACTTTTCACCCTATGCTGATCCTATCTATTCTTTGATTGTCTTAAGATCTATAGCAATTTGTGTACTCTGTTTTACCTAAGTCTTTTGTTTTGTAACTTTCCTGCTTCATTTTCTTCCCTTTCCTGCCCAGGTTCCATTGTTCACCATTTCTACCATTCTTTATCTAGAAAACCCAGTTTCCTCATCCCTTTGTCATATTATCCTTGCTTTATAAGTAGATTAGCTCCAATATACCCATCCTCTCCAGAGTTATACAGTGGTAGCCAAGCATTAGAGAAACACACATAGGTGGATAGTGCAACTATATACTTAGGATTTCCAGCTCATCTGGGCCCCCAATGCTTCTAGTCATTCTTATCTGTGTCCCTAGTCAGTTTCTTTTTTCCTCTCTCTTAAATGGTAAGCCCAAGTTTTTGCCACTTTTCTCATGCTCCATGGCCCACACGAAGAACCCTAAGTTTCTTTGATAAAACTGAGATGACCAGGCATGAGCTTCCTCAGTTCCCCACTCCCTCTCCCATTCACAAACTTATCTGCATCCATATCTTTCCTTCTCTGGTGTCTTGGAGGATAGATGTGTCAAGGCCAGTGTGACCTTGAATTTGCTCTTTCCCATCTACTGCCTGGAATTTGTTCCATCAGTGATCGATTTGTTCTCCGTCTCTTCAACTTCTCCCTCCTTCTGGTTTCTTCTTATCATCACTTAATCTTGTTCAAATTGCTTCTGCCTTTAAAAAGAACAAGCAAAACTCTTCCCATCTGGCAGGCCTCCTCCAGCTATCACTCCATATTTTCCCTCTTCTTATCCATGGAGAGGTCACCATTCAGCTTTGCCACTTCTTTGCTGTGCATCCAATCCTTTATCAGACATGACTTGACTTCTGCCCCTTCAAGTCCACAAAAACTGCTTTTCCTAGAGTCATCAATAACTTCCTCATTGTTTAAGCCAGTGAACAGTTGGTTCTTTCTTCTTTGACTTCTTTGAGATATTTAGCATCCTTGTCTTCTCTCCTTTTTGAAATTCTCTTCTCTAACTTCCAGTAGATGTATAAGCTGTGGGTTTGCTGATGACTCCCAAAATGTGTTTCCAGCCCAACCCACCTTGAGCTTCAGATTCTCATAGTGAATTATACACCAAAGTCTCTACTTGGACCCAAATGCAATATATCCAAAATGGGTCTCATTTATTTCTCCCCAAAGTTCTTCTTTCTGTATGCCCCAATCACCAGATCAGAAGCCTAGAAATCATCTTCAATTTCTCCTCTGGCCTTCACTCTTTTGGGGGGGGGGGGGAATCAGAGTCTCACTCTGTCGCCCAGGCTGGAGTGCAGTGACATGCTCATGGCCACCCCAGCGTCAACCTGCTGGACTCAGGTGATCCTTCTGCCTCAGCCTTCTAAGTAGCCGGAATTACAGGCATGTGCTACCTGGCTAATTTTTTTATATATTGTAGAAACGAGATCTCACCAAGTTGCCCAGGCTGGTCTCAAACTCCTGGGCTAAGGCAATCTTCTCACCTCGGCCTCCCAAGTGAGATTGCAGGTGCTGGGATTACAGGCTTGAACCATTGCGCCCAGCCATACCTCCACTCTTACAGCCAATTGTTGTCAAATACTTTCTACTCTACTTCTTAGTAAGAAAGTCTCATTTCTGACTTACCTGTTGAAAGAATCAACTGACTACTCTTCTGCTTCCTTTCTTACTCCAGATAAATCTTATATGGAACTTGGAATTCTGTGGTTTTCTCACCATGCTCTTCCTTATTCTGTGGTTTTCTCACCCTGCTCTTCCATTCACTGAATGAAAACATCAGGCCTTTGAGGAGTGAATCCAGCCACAGTGGAAGATGCCAAGTGTCAAGCTGATTTCTTTTTTCTTTTTTCTTTTTTTTTTTTGAGTTGGAGTCTCACTCTGTCGCCCAGACTGGAGTGCAGTGGCTGCTCCCGGCCACCGCAGCCTCGACCTGCTGGGCTCCGGCGATCCTTCCGCCTCAGCCTTCCAAGTAGCCAGAATTACAGGCATGCGCTACCACGCCCGGCTGATTTTTTTGATTTATTGTAGAGATGAGGTCTCGCTGCCCAGGCGGATCTCGAACCCGCGGGCTCAGGCAATCCACTCACCTCAGCCTCCCAAAGGCGCGGGATTACAGGCTAAGCCACCGAGCCCGGCTGATTTCTTTTTTCAATATTTGTGTTGAGCTACTGGGGTTTTGCAAGCCATAATCAACTTGAATTATGCATCACTGATCAGCTTTAAACAGAGAAGTACAATAAATAAACACAAATATTCAGAGGATGGTTGGGCCATGAATATGATCACAGGGAAATCATTTGTGGGACCTTGCCAGGTTCTTCTAGTAAGAATGAATTTCATTATTTCTCTCTGAAACAGAGGGACTTGAGATTCTGACCCACAGTCCTATCTTTGTGCTCCAAGGGAGACATGAAGACAAACCAAAGGATACCCCCTCACCTGCCACTTCCTCAGCAGTCCTTCCAGCACACATGGGTGGACAATTATCCCATCACTCACAGCCCTACTTTGTGTCATCATGAGGCATCTTCTAAGACCCAACTGGCAGGTGTTTCAGAAGAGAAAAGGCCTAAAGGACTTCAATATTTATAAAATGTCTCATGTTCATTAGAATCAATTTTATACCAGAAAAATTTTAAAGGGAGCAAAAATGAACTTCATACCATCCAAGATTCCTTTCAGCTCAAAAGGCTATAATCCCTTTAAGTCACTGGTTCCTAACTTTGGTGGATGCAGGAGTGGAAGAGGTGTTGAAGACTCCTTTGAGAATTCAGTGAAAAATATGGATTCCGTTTACTGGAAAATGCTTAAACACAACACACACGCCCCCTTTTTGTACCATTTCTAGGGTTTCACATATTTCAGTTTAAGACCTCCTGTCTCTATCTAAGCACTGATTAGTCTTGATTTCAAATGTGACTGAAACAATTTTTTGTAATCAGAAAAACACAAGATTCCCGCTCAGCATCCCACCCGCCCCCCTCCAAATTACTCAGCCTTCCAAAGCTGTTTCTCTTCCATTTGCTGAGGATTCTTCCTGTGGACTGCCCAGCAAACTTATCTCTCAGCTCAGCAGAGAGTGTTGTTCCTAATTTAAGCAAGTGTTTTTCAGACAAAAGTCTTTGGGGGAACTGGGGTCTTCTCCTATCTCCATGCCCATGGTTGCAGGACTGGTGTGCCAGGAAGGATAGGCTAGATTTTAGCTGTCTTTAGTGACCTTTCCTCTCCAACTAAGCCCTGGGGTTATTATCAAAGAGATCCCAGATTTAGAAGCCAGGCTGGGAGTGCGATGAAGGGGGTAGAATAGTTCAAACTGTTCCTCTCCAAAAAAGACGAAAAGCTGGTCTGGTTTCTCCAGAGGTTTGAGTTAGGAATAGATGTCTGGGAGGAGGGGAGAATTAGTGCCATTAAGACAAAGAAGATTTTAAGGGCTTTGGTGGTACTGACAGCCTGAAAAGGACATGTGGAACTGGAGCTTATACTAAAAGGTTAACGCTGAAGTTAAATTATTTCTCACACTTAAACATTCTCAGTGCTCAGATCAGTCCACATCTTGGAAGATGTGGCAGTGTTATTCTTGCAGTTTTCTTTGTTTTTTCTTTTTGAGTTGGAGTCTCACTGTGTCACCCAGGCTGGAGGGCAGTGGCACTTTCTTGGCCACCACAGCCATGACCTGCTGGGCTCAGGTGATCCTGCTGCCTCAGCCTTCCAAGTAGCTGGAACTATACAGGCACGCGCCATCATGCCCAGCTAATTTTTTTTTTTTTTGATTTACTGTAGAGATGAGATCTCGCCAAGTTGCCCAGGCTGGTCTCAAACCCGCAGGTTTAGGCAATCCTCTCACCTCGGCCTCCCAAAGTGCTGAAGTTATAAGCATGAGCTACCGCACCTGGCCATTCTTGCAGTTTTATAACTCACAATTTCTATTACCAAGTGGATTCCTGTTATTAAGAACTACTTTGGTTTCCCTAGATCCTTTGCTTTCTGGAAACTCCCTTTACATGATTCCCTAATGACCATTTACTTACCATTTACATTTTTCTGCAATTCAAGGACTTTTTCAAGAATCCCAACAAAGTGTCAACTTCTGACTCCCTTCTAACACTAAGCCATGAGAAAATATTTTGCATGTCATAACAACGAGATAAACATAAGTTTCAATTTATCCAACTGATGCAAAAGTCCAATTTTGTTTCATGTTATTTCTGCAGAATCACAGAAAACAAAATGTTGGCAAAAATCCACAGGGAAAAATAAAAATTTCAGCAGTTTCACCTAATCCCATTACATCATCACTTCTCAAACTTACTAGTTGTCATACCATATTGCAAAATGTCACCAACACTTTCCCTATTTTACATATTATGAAGAATTTTGTCATGTGCCTGAAGAGAAAATGAAAGAGGAATGTGTATAAGTGTCACATAACAATCATTGTGTATACTTGCCTCCTGCAAATTCTAATAGAAGCAGAGAAAAGATTTTTGATGAAGTGCTTTAGTTTATAATATTTATTTATAAAAAATTAAAACTGCCAACTTCAGTTTGCACTATTGAACTACCATGTGTTCGGTGTATTATGTAGAATTCAATCCCATGAAATAGATGCTTCCCATTGATCCCAAGAATAAAGCCTTTACATTCACAGTTCTGTCTGCATGGAACTCCCCATCAAACACATGTGCACATACACACGCATGTACACACACCCCTTGTCAGTTCCATTCCAGGACTTCCTTCCTTCCTTCCCTTCTTTCTCTTTCTTCCTCCCCTTCTCCTCCCCCGCCTCTCGTCTCCTCCCTCCCTCCCTCCCTCCCTCCCTTCCTTCCTTATGGGACAAGTGATTATATGTCCAATGTGGGTGGACAAAAGGCTCCACAGAGGACTTGGTGCCCATGTTCATGAAGAAGGGAGAACGGGTGGGAAATTACCAAGCATAAGGTTTCAACGGCAATTATGTCACCTCTTCCTGTCCCAATCCCCAGGGTACTGTAAAAGTGGAAATGGCCCCAGCCCAGCCTAAAGGAAGAATAACCCATTATTTATGCATGTAAGTAGCAAAGCCATGGAGCAATTGAGAGCATAAACACTGGAGACAAATGTCTGGATTTGACTCCCAGCTCCAAACCACCTGTGCCACCACAGAAAAATCACTTAATCTCTTTTTGCTTCAGTTTCCAAGTTGGTAAAGAGAGATAATAAGAATAATAATATCTGAATAATAAGTGGGATGCACAAGAAATAAATGAATTGTAATTCTGACCACACCTAGTACCTACTACATGATACGTGCTATAAAAGTACTTGCCATTATGGCCTCATTAAGCTTAAATATTTTACTGGAACAGGATACTTTTTTTGAATTATACACTGTCCTTTAGTAATCCTACAAACACATCTCATTCTCACCTATCACCCTTTCCCCTCTCATGTACTGGGAAACCATTGTAAAGAGGGAAGGTTGACATTGTCCATGATGCCTTGAGAAGGACCAGCAGAACCAGCTTTTTCTCCCTGAAGCCTGAGAAAGGATTTTTAAAAGTTTCTCTGAACTGAGCTGGGAAAAAAGGAAGCAAAAAAAGAAGGGGCTAGTGATGGCATCTGAGGGGCTCCTTGAGCTCTGACATGATCCCACACCCTTAAGATTCACTTTAACTGAAGAAATAGTAGAATCCCCAAACAAGAGTATGTACTGAAAAGAGAAGCGCCCTGTGCTCTGCCTCCAAGTGCTCTGCATCTCAAGTGGACTTGGGTAACATCGATGTCACAGAACATCCTTCCCCACCACAGCAGGGCAGCCACTGGGCAGAGATAATTGTGATGGTGTTGAAGCCAGAAAGACCTAAAATTCCCCCACTGATTAGAAAGGTATGGAGAGAGGTAAACCCTCTCTGTGCCCCAGAGGAGTGTGGGAAAAGGAGAAAGCCAGCCTAAAAAAATAGTAGCCGGGCTCAGTGGCTCAGCCTGTAATCCCGCGCCTTTGGGAGGCTGAGGTGAGTGGATTGCCTGAGCCCGCGGGTTCGAGACCCACCTGGGCAACAAGACCTCATCTCTACAATAAATCAAAAAATCAGCCGGGCGTGGCAGCGCATGCCTGTAATTCCGGCTACTCGGAAGGCTGAGGCGAAAGGATCGCCGGAGCTCAGCGGGTCGAGGCTGCGGTGGCCGGGAGCGGCCACTGCACTCCAGTCTGGGTGACAGAGTGAGACTCCAACTCAAAAAAAAAAATACTAACATCCTGATGCAAGAGCAACACAGCTGAAGTGGAAAGAACTGCATGGCTAGAGGCCAGTTAAGAACTTGGTACTTCAGGAGATGCCAGTGTGGCAATGTCTAAGCACAAGGAATTTTGTCCATCTCAGTGAAAAGCAGAATGGAAAGTTGCCAACAACCAGAGCTCTGATCCTCTTGCCACTGACGCCATGAAGACCTCTAGAGATTAGATTCCAACTCTGGAATCAGGGATGGGGTCGGGGAGGACAAAGTCTTGAAATAACTCAAGTAGAAGCCTGAAATAAATATCTTTAACTAAAAGTAACCAAGATTAAATTTTCTGCCGGGAAGCAAAATGGAGTTTGAAATAGAAAATAACTTGATTTATAGAAAAACAAAGAGCAAAGGATCTGCAAATTCATACTTTCTAACTTATTAGACAGTGAAAATGGCTAGGACTCATGTTCAAGAGCGCCCAATAAACTGAATGACCAATGCCCCACAGTCCAAGAGGACATAGAGAATTCTGCTTAGTCTTTGATATTGCCACTTTCTTACTGAAGAAACAGATACCTTAGATAGATAACTTGCTAGAAATGGTAGAAAAAAAGAAAAGAAACAAGCAAGACAGAGGGTAGGTAACTGAGGAAGCAGGCATACACTATTTGTGCTATGTAGGGCCCACTGCAGTTGGGCAAAAGGCAGTATAGCCTGCTAGATAGAGCCCTGAATTTGGGTCAGATGTTCTAGGTTCAAATCCCAGTCCTACTTCTTACTTTGCTCTATAATCCTGAGCAAGCAGTCTAGTCTCTCAGAACCTCAGCCTCCTTATCTATAAGTAGTCTTTCTAGTTTGGGTTTCAATGAGAGCCCGTATAGAAAGAACCCACAGAGAGCCAGACATGTGATAGATGCTCAGTGAGTATCTGACAAAGAACAAAGCTCTGCCTCTCAGTCTTTTACTTCCTAATCTGGCCTGGCTTCTTTCACCACGTTGGTCGTCCAGCTTAACATGCCTACCTCCTTCTTTGCCTAGGGTCTTGCCCAGAATGGGTGAAAGACCTGGAACCAGGATGCTGCCCCACATCAATTCAAGTGTTATTTGCTCTTTGGATTCTCTCAGTTCTGCTTGCTGGATCAATAGCCCTAAACTGACCTCCAAGAAGCAATCCCCCCATTCACACACACACACACCTCCCTCACTAGCTGTGCCTCTGAGGTGCAAGCGCCTCGTGAGCTAAGCTGGCCCGATGCGGCTAGAACAACTATAGAAGTCCTGCCTCAGAAACATCATGGAGTTCCACCGTATAACTAAGGAGGGAGAGACTATCTCAAATAAACAAGCAGTGTGGACTCTATAATTAAACCAGTGGAAAATTGTGCAGCAATACCTTATTGTCCAATTTAAGTGGTGTCCAGGCCAGGGTGATGAGGGGACTTTCTGTGAAGGAAGCAGAGATAATGAACTCCACCTTCAATAACAAAAAGAGCAGAAGCTTGGAGAAAGAGTAGCACTTTTAAAGGGGTGGCTCTTTAAAAACTTCCTGGGGCTGTTGGAAAGGAAAATGGGGTGCACGGGAAAGAGTCAGAGACTGAGCGGGGCCCCAGGGGCTTTACTGGTGGGAGGCCTGCATGCCTCCCTGACAGCTTGATGTATTTCAGTGATGGAAACTGCTGACCGCACTCTTTCTGTTTAAGTTAGCACATTTTGTTGGCTTCCTTGTTGTAGGCGTGAAGTTATTCTTTCTCAGCTTTCTGTCTGTAATCACTTTTCTCTCTTTAGCACACTTATGTTTGGGTCCACATTCTTAATAATGAAGTCAAAATGCCCTGTTGTCAAGGCTTCTGGGGGGAAAAGAGAGAGAAAAAAACAAAACTAAACTAAACACAAAGAAACTTAAGGCAGCTGGGTTTGCACTGAGAGGGAAGAATAAATTCAAACTGCACTCCATGAAACCTGAAAAACTCCATCAGCTTTTCCAGTTTCTCTCCAGCTTCCACATCCCCAAGGACCTAGTTGTCTCTAAAGAAACCCATCAGTGTGCACAGCCTGATGAGACCCTTCAACCACTGGAACAAGAGAGACTCGACAGGGAGTCTGTTTCTGCACACTTGGCAGTAGGCTGCCGGAAACACCTGGTCCTTTTATCTACCCCCTAGGCTCCAGTCAAGGCGGCACTGACTCCTTCGACCTTGGCCACCCGAGGACTTCTGCTTGAAGAGACACCCTGAGAAATTAGAAGACTTCTCTTTGGTGGGCCTTAGCCACTAGACTGAGACTCCTGCTCCCATGTGGGGAACACCATGTTATACTTTCATCCTTGAACAACGGCTTTGAAGCTGACCGACTTTCAGTGAAAAAAGGAGTTTTCATGAAAGCCAAGGTGGAGACATAAGTAGGGACCAGCTGTTTATTTCTGAAATAAGGAATTGTTCCCAGATTTGTAGGCTGGGGGCTGGCACATAATGACTGGCATGGAAATCCCCTATTTAAATAGACTAAGCACACTTATTCCATTACTAACAACATTTCCTCAGATAGAAAACACTTGGTGCCTGGGGTAGCCCACACTATCAAGAGAGGAGAAGCTGTGTAGAAGCCCCTTTGTCTTCCTGTAGAGCCTTATTCCTCAAAGGGCACCACATGGCCCTGCTTTGGTGGTTTCCTCTCAAGACGGCCAGACCATCTCCACTTCCACAGAACACACACCACGTTATCTGCCTACCTTGAGGTCTAGTCAATAGTTCATAAGTCTCAGGAGTCAATGCATTCACTCACATAGTTTAAATGTTGATTGTGTGACCTTGGACAAGTCACTTAATCTCTCTGAATCGCAGTGAAATCAGAACACTATTACCTGTCTTGCAGGGATGTTGTGAATATTACAGTTAATGCCAGAGAAGCACCCTCTCTTATGAGAGGCATTGAATAAATAGCATCTGATAGTCCTATTTGAGTGATGTGGTTCAGTAGCTTTAAGATGTTTTCTAGCAGCAGAATCCTTCTTCTTTCCCTGTGAAATCAGACATGAAATCCCCATTGCAGAAAGTAAATAGCAGGATACTGCTCTGCGGAAGCAGGGCAGACTCTTGCCCACCTGGCTTCCCTTTTGTGGGGGTTCCAAAAGTTCCTGCATGAAATCCCAGGATGGCTCACAGCACTTTAAAAACCACAGGTTTATTTTACAATTTCCATTTCATCTGCCAAAAGTTAGAGCTGGCATAACATGATACCCTGACTCTGAACACTGTAGGGATGAAACAGGCCCTAGCCTCAGAGAGCTGTCCCTGCTCGTGTGGAGGCCTTCCCTTCACTCATCTGGACAAGCATAATGCCCCTGCCTCAAGCCTTCCTGTCTCCAGCCTGTCTTACTTGTGGCTGCCTAAAATCTCTGTCTTGAACAAGCCCATATCGCATTTACCCCTCAACCTGACAATCACATCTCATATATTGGGCTTAACTTTACTTTTTAAATGTCATCTCCCATGACATCTGTTTATTTTGCATTTATACGGTGCTTTATTTATTTATCTAACTGAATCCTCATCCTGACCAAACATGGCAGGTTTATGGAACAGCACATTAAGTGGAAGTTTCAACAGAGGTCCAAAGACAATGGGAACTACATTCCAAATGAGGTGTCAAAGACAGAATTTTCCAAATAGGTGCCTGAGAGCTGGTTACCCAGTTCTCCAATCCCTCTTTCACTATGAAAGGGTGGAATCCTTATCCTCCAGGATTTCCAAGGAGGATTTCTTTGGAAATGGCTGTAGTATGAGTCTTATTTCCCAAAAAGAGGGGTTAGGATCCCACTTTCTAACTTCTGGTATTGGGGGCTTCAAGGAAAGTGGGAGATCATTTTTAGAGAGTGCTGTTGATGTGTGGTTAGATTCTCCCCAGCACACCCACATTAAAGGGATGAGATCAGAAGTGGTGCCTTTCTCCTCATCTCAGTTTACAAATGGTTGGTTCTTAGGAGACAAATAATATGCCCCAGCTGTCTGATCAATACAGTGGTCCCGTGTGTGACTCCCATCTGAAGGTAGATGGCTAACTGCTTGAACAGCAGAATAAAGGAAAGATGAAAGCCTCCCCCCTCCCCGCCCAGCTTGAAGGGCAAAAATGATGTTTTTTTCACAGACCAGATGTGGGTTTCCCCCAGGAGGAAGTCAACATTGGGTTGTCTTAGGCTTGTTCCCAAAAAGAGCACCTAAAGGGCAAACACAGAGAAGCTGAAAGTATGGCTAGATTCCTAGGGACTGAAGAAGAGCCATCTAGGACAGAGATGGTTTTCAAGGGGATGCAGGTGAGTAAGCACCAGCAGCAGGGCCAGGGCACCTCCAAGGAGAAAGCTTCTACCCCTGTGGTCAGTCTGAAACACCTGGCAGGCCAAAAGGGTGCCAGAGCAAAGCAGTATCTCTCAGAGGGAGCTCCTGCCATCTCTCCCTCCCTTCCTGGATTCCAAGCCAAGCACAGCTATCAGGATGTAGGTAGAGGAGAAGAATTCAATGCAAAAAGAAATAAGAAATGACCACAGTCTTTTTTGCTTAAAGCATGCCGGAGCTGGAGGAGGGCAGGAACCCCAACTTTAAATCAAGTTCATAGAACTAGACATTTAATGAACAGATTGAGGTTCTTTTTATTGCCCAAAAGTAACCAGAAAATTCACTAAACTGCTTGAGCAGTTAGTATCAGGGGAAAATTTGTCCTGCGGTCTGGATTAAAGGGACAGTGAGAGACAACAACAAAGTTACTTTATAACTATATGGTCTTAATGTTCAACATTAAGAGTTAACATGTAGCTGGGCTCAGTGGCTCAGCCTGTAATCCCACGCCTTTGGGAGGCTGAGATGAGT